>NC_133288.1:7835191-8001168 GCF_005239225.2 Populus alba
AGTCGAATTGCCAGGTGGCAAGTTCAGTTGTCAGATATATGACATAGTTTATACAACAAGGAAAGCCGTGAAAGGAAGCGCCATTGCAGACCAACTTGGCTGAATTAATGCCGGTGGAAGATTATGAGCCATTAGATTTTGATTTCCCTGATGAAAAATGTATTATCAGTAGTGGGAGAAGAGAAGACAGATTGGTGGACCATGTTTTTTGACGGAAGCAGTAAATGTATTATGGTAATGGGGCCGGTGCAACGGTGATCATCTCTCCAGACCAGAAACAATATCCAGTTTCAGTTAAATTGTGTTTTGAATGTACCAACAATACTGCAGAATATGAGGCTTGTATCTTGGGTTTAGAAGCTGCATTAGAGTTGAAGATCAGAAAGATAGATGTATATGGGACTCAATGTTGATTATCTGTCAGGTGAAAGGGAGATGGCAAACAAAGGAAGAAAAGTTGAGGCCATTACCAGGAATATTTATCCACACTGTCAGATAGAATTCGAAGAGATAAGGTTCACCCATCTAGGAAGAGAAGGGAACCATTTTGCGGGATGCTTTGGCCACGTTAAGCTGCTATGGCAAACAATGGATCTCGGGCATAAGGTACATCCCGTACACACATAGACATCAGAAATAACCCAGACTCATTGCTACTCAGTTGAAGGAGAGGTAGATGGAAAGCCTTGGTACTACGATATCAAGAATTTGTTGCAAAATCAGGAATATCCAGTAGGAGCTTCGAAGATGGATAAGAAAACCCTAAGAAGGTTGGCCATGGATTTCTACCTGGACGGAGAGATTCTGTATAAAAGATCATTTGATGGAACTTTGCTAAGGTGTTTGAATGAGACAGATGCTAAAAATGCTTTACGGAGTGCATGAAGGATTTGTTCAACTCATGCTAACGGGCATATGGTAGCAAGGAAGATACAAAGGGCCGGTTACTTCTGGATGACATTAGAAAAGACTGCATCGACTATGTCAGGAAATGTCACAAGTGTCAGGTGCATAGTGATAAGGTCAATGCACCTCCAACTCCTCTGGTTAACCTAACATCTCCTTGGCCATTTGCAATGTGGGGAATTGATGTGATTGGACCAGTTAACCCAAAAGCCAGCAATGGACATAGATTCATCCTCGTAGCTATTGACTACTTCACGAAATGGGTAGAAGCCAGTTCGTATGCTCATGTAACACAGAAAGTGGTGAAGAAGTTTATAGAAAAAGATTTGATTTGTCGCTATGGTCCACATGACAAGATAGTGACCAATAATGCGCAGAATTTCAATAGCAAAATGATCGTGGAGCTTTGCACCAAGTGGAAAATCAAGCATTCAAATTCCTCACCATATAGGCCCAAGATGAATGGTGCCGTGGAAGCAGCCAACAAGAACATCAAGAAAATTATTCAAAAGATGGTAATCACTTATAAGGATTGGCATGAGATGTTGTCGTTCGCTCTCCATGCATATCGCACTGCCGTAAGGACCTCGACAGGAGCTACTCCGTATGCTCTGGTATATGGAATGGAGGCGGTGATGCCTTTGGAAGTAGAAATACCTTCGTTGAGGGTTTTAATGGATTCAGGGTTAGAAGAAGTTGAATGGGCTAAAGTAAGATATGAACAGTTAAACCTGATCAGTGAAAAGAGGTTGGCTGCAATCTGTCATCACCAACTTTACCAGAAGAGGATGGCCAAGGCATATGACAAGAAGGTCCGACCTCGCATATTCCAGGAAGGAGATCTAGTGATAAAGAAACTATTGGCTTTACCAGGAGAAGATCGAAGCAAATGGGCCCCAAATTATGAAGGTCCCTATATAGTGAAGAAGGCTTTCTCAGGAGGAGCTTTGAAATTGTCTAGAATGGATGGAGAAGATCTAGCCAGACCTGTGAATTCTGATTCTGTAAAGAGATATTATGTCTAATGTGTTCAGCTTTCTCCTAAAATTAATAAAGCAAGTTTGGTCATGATTTCTTTGTGTAAAGAACCCTTTTTTTTCATTGCATGGATTTCACAATGCGTAATTTGTTTCTCTCCGAAAAAATCTCTCGAAAGAATCGGTTTTGTGCATGATTACAAGGAATATATCATAAAACGCTCAAAAATGAAATTTAAGCTCTTCCTAGTAAAAAGGTGACTGAACCAAGCAAACCCTAAAGCTAACCATATGATGAAACCCTGCCCCTGATAGCATGTTTCCTTTCAAGATAAGAACAAGGTTTATCAATCCTAATAATGTGTGTTTTGAAATGAGGAAAGGCCATCTTTGTCATCCCTTCACTTTCTAAAAATTTTATCCTTTGTAGTCCCCATTTGAGCCGGATTGAGTTTCTTCTTTATGAAAACCCGACTAAGACCACACCCTACACTGGGGGCAATAAGAGATCTTTTGTTAAGGATGAAAACAATGGTAAAAAAAAAAAAAAAAAAAAAAAAAAAAAGAAAAGAAAAGGGTTGACAAAACACAAAAAAGGAGAGAAAGAAACGAGGACTTAGATATTTGGAAGTTAGAACCCCACAATTGGGGCAATCCCATGAAAAGAAAAAGAAAAAAGCCACAATTGGGGGCAATCCCATGAAAAGAAAAAGAAAAAAGATGATGGTTTGATAATGCTTGAAGACCAAGAGGAGGATCCTTAAGCAGGCTTCTCCAAATGCAACTTATGGGTCAGTTTCAAAAAAGAGTGGTCTAAAGTCCTTAAACCCTCAAACATTGTTGAGCCTTAAAGTGTCCTTTTCTTTCATATCCCATAGACATAGCCTACATTACAAGCATTCAGAAGTCCTTTCTAATCAAGTGCACATAATTTGGGTTAATAAACGTTGGTCTCATATCTCACAGGATTTGACAAATGAGTGATAATCCGCTTTTAGGAAACATTTTCCTTTTCTACACATCTTCTTCACATAGATACAGATACTTAAAGCTTAAACAGAAGGCCACCTTGGATAAAAAGCCTTGGCTTTAAAGACAAAACCGCAGTCCAGAAACCAAAATAGGATTTGCTTAAAAGAGTTTTTGATGCATATTTTGAAGGTTCCAGTTGTCATGTACAAATTCAAGTCTTTTGAAGGATTCTTTTGAAAAGATTTTGTTGCGTGTTGGAACGAAAACCAAAAAGCCTTTAATTCGAGAAAAACAAATTAAAGCACTGATAAGAGCATGTAAGAAGCAATGGCAAAACATGCATTTTAGAAAAAGGGTCACCTAATGACAAGGTTGGGGATTTTCTTCCTTGGGATGAGATGGAAAGAAGAGACTTGATGAGAAAGGAATCCAGCATGCCATTGCGAGCACATGAACAAGGTCGTATCAAGAGAGAGTGTCAGAAATTGAAGGAAGTGAGGGGACCTATGTTTCCAAAACAGGTAAGGATGCATGCATGGCATCCAACCACAAAGCATTGCATCAAACATTTTTGTTGACTTGGTAAAAAAAAAAAATCCGTAATAGTCCAGCAAGATTAGGGTCAAAGAAAGAATTGTTGATTTGGAGAAACAACAAAGATTCATGGTTTTGACCCTGGAATGGGAAGAAGATGAGATAAACTCTAACATTAGGGAAATCTCAAAGGAATAGGAAGATCAATCAAGAAGAATTTTCAATTCAAACCTTATCATCTTGAAGAACGAACATATTTATGGTTAAAGGAGATTGTCAGAAGGAATCGCAGGATTAACCACAACAGGATTTTGGTTCTGGTTGAAGGGGATCAGCGAAGGGATCTCAGTTCAGCCCAACCACACACACCTTGGTTATGGTTAAAGGGGATCGACGAAGAGATCTCAGTTTAACCTAATTGGAAAGGATTTGATTTTGGTTCCGGTTGAAGGGGATCGGCGAAGGGATCTCAGTTCAACCCAACCCTACACACACCTTGGTTATGGTTAAAGGGGATCGACGAAGAGATCTCAGTTTAACCTAATTGGAAAGGATTTGATTTTGGTTCCGGTTGAAGGGGATCGGCGAAGGGATCTCAGTTCAGCCCAACCACACAGGATTTTGGTTCTGGTTGAAGGGGATCAGCGAAAGGATCTCAGTTCAACCCAACCACACAGACCTTGGTTATGGTTAAAGGGGATCAGCGAAGAGATCTCAGTTTAACCTAATTGGAAAGGATTTGATTTTGGTTCTGGTTGAAGGGGATTGACAAAGGGATCTCAGTTCAACCCAACCACACAGGATTTTGGTTCTGGTTGAAGGGGATCAGCGAAAGGATCTCAGTTCAACCCAACCACACAGACCTTGGTTATGGTTAAAGGGGATCGGCGAAGGGATCTCAGTTTAACCTAATTGGAAAGGATTTTGGTTCTGATTGAAGGGGATCAGTGAAAGGATCTCAGTTCAGCCCAACCACACAGACCTTGGTTATGGTTAAAAGGGATCGGCGAAGAGCTCTCAGTTTAACCTGATTGGAAAGGATTTTGGTTCTGGTTGAAGGGGATCAGCAAAAGGATCTCAGTTCAGCCCAACCACACAGACCTTGGTTATGGTTAAAAGGGATCGACGAAGAGCTCTCAGTTTAACCTGATTGGAAAGGATTTTTTCGGTTCTGGTTGAAGGGGATCGGCGAAGGGATCTCAGTTTAGCCTAGCCACACAAAGATTTTAGTTCTGGTTGGAGAGAATTGCTATAAATGAAGGGTTTCGGATCAACAAAGTTATGAGAAGATCAGTTTCGGAAGTTTACTTTTGTTTATCTTTACAAAACTTACTTTGCAAAGTCCTTGCTTCGTAAGCATTGTAAAGAGGGGGCATCTGTTGTAACCCATTTTTGGGTCTCCGCAAAAAAATAAATAAATAGCCAAAGGAGGTTAGAAAAATAGCAAAGGGGGGAAGCGCTCAGAAAATGGTCAGAAAATTGGTTCAGGAGGTTAAAAATACAAAGATTGGATTTTTGGCAGTATATTCTTGAAGGATGAGGGCCCTATTTAGAAGGAAAATTTGAATTTTAAGGAAAAAGCCTAAATTTGGAGGTTTATGGATATGATTGGATTTTTAATGGGATTTTTAAGGGTTTGGATTGCGAGAAAAATTGATTTTTAAATCAATTTGGGCTTTAATTAGAAGAAATTTAAGTTCTGGGGCCAAAATATATTTTTTAGGAATTTATTAGGCCAAATCAGGGGCTTAATTGCATGAATTTTGAAGTTTAATGGCCAATTAGGGGTTTAATTGCGAAAATCCGAAACCAGGGACCAATTTGGAAAAGGCATGAATATAGAGGGAGCTGTATTGAATTGATTCAGGGGCCTAATTGAAGAAATTAGAAGTTTATTGATCAATTAAGGGCTAAATTGCATAAATCAGAGGCCAAGGACCAAAGTGAAAAATGCGGCCAACTATGGGGTCAGGGACCGAAATTGGTAGGGACGCAATTGAAAAGAAAAAGATGATTGAGGGCTGATTTGGAATTTAGCGCATTCTTGCGCCTTTTTTAAATGAAACGGCGCGTTTTATCCAATACGACGCCGTTTCATACTTAATTAAAAAAAAAAAAAACAGAAAAGGGCTAAACGGCGCCGTTTTGAACGGCACTGTTCCCCTTTCTTGCCCGCCTAACATACAGCAGTAAAGAAGGAAAAAAAATGTATATTTTATGGCGTTGGTCCCTCCAGCCCACCGATTGGTCGACCACCTACCGCACCGCCGAAACTGAAGGAGGCACGCCTGGACAGTCACGCCCAACCAGCCGCCGTATGACCCCACGATGAGAAGAAAAAAACACATGCTCACGGGCTATAAATGGAGGAAGAACAGCAGGAGAAAGGGGAGGAAAAAAAAGAAAAAAAGAAGAGAAAAACAGAGGGGAGAGCTGACAGATTATTGAAAGAAAACCGTGAGGGAGAGAGAGAGAACCAAGCTTTTGGAGAGGGACCGAAAGGGAGAAGAAAGCTGAGAACAACGTGAGAGAGGGGTTGTAGAAGAGAGGAAGGAAACTGAAGAAGAAGACAGAGGGAGAAGAGGAGAGAAAGAGAGCAGAGAAGAAGAGAAGAGAGAGAAGGGAATAGAAGAAAAAAACCAAAAAGAAGAAGAAGAAGTAGCAGTAGAGAAGAAAACGAAAAAAAAAAAGAGGAGAGAGAGAAGGAAAACGCAGAGTCACCGCCGGCCACCCCACTGTCAGCGCCGCTTCCTGTCACCACCAGCAGCTCCGCCATCGACGACAGCCACCACAGGTCAGCCCTCAACCCCTTATCTCGTTTTACTGTTCATCTTCTTGCATGCAGAACGTGCACAGTGCACGTTCTGCAAATTAATTACCCGGTTACTGTGCATGTGCACAGTAACTGCTAATTAATTAGCTGGTTACTGTGTGCACAATAACCGGGTTACTGTGCACACAGTAACCGGCTAATTAAATGTTTTCTATCTTGGGCGGGCCGGAACATCAGCCCAGCCCATGCGGCTGGGCTGAGTCCAGCCCTGTTGCCTTTGGGCCGGAACATCAGCCCAGCCCATGCGGCTGGGCTGAGTCCAGCCTTGTGGATGGCCCAATATAGGCCCAGCCCAAGCCATTTTATTATATATATATATATATATATTTGTGTTTTTTTTTGTACATATAATTTTTTTTTTTTAAATAATAATAATAATAAATTGTGTTTTCACACAGATTTTTCTACGTCATTTTTTGGCTAATATTGGTTTGTATTTTTTTATATTATAAAAATATAAATTTGATATTAAAAAATAAAAAAAATATTCAAAAAAAAAAAAACAAAACAAAAATTTTGTTTTCATGCATACGGCCAAGTGTCTCAAAACTAAAAATTCATATTGTATTTTTTCATACACAAAAAAAATATATTTTAGCATGCATTTTGGCTTTAATAACCAGTTTATTAAAGTCAAGAGAATATTGGCCAATATTTCAAAAACAACAAAAATTTTATTTTTTGGACAATAAAACCTGGGGTATGACATTACACGTAATGCGTATTTCAGATATTTAATTCTTTTTTTGTTTGGACAATAGAACCCGGGGTATGACATTACATGTAATGCATATCCTGGACAATAGGAAACCACAACGTGACTTAGATTTTATTAGACAATACAATGCAGCTTACCTTAGGTAGGGCGTAGTTGGGGTGCTAATACCTTCCCTTTACGCAACCAGTCTCCGTACCCCATCTCTGAGACCAGTTAGGGTTCCTAGTAACCAGAATACTAGGTGGCGACTCCCAGTCCATTTTTAGCTTAGAGACAAAGAACTCCTTATCTCACCATATTTTCCGTGCCAAATAGACAACATACCACACCCTCATGAAGGGTTGGTAGTGGACGATCGTCGCGCCGCCGCACAAGTGCGACAATCATCTCAACAAATTAAAACATCAAAAAGATAATAACATTCTCATTATATTCTATTTTAAAAAAAGAAATTGACAACATCTCCCATATACGAGAGATTATCTAAAATTTTATTACCTGTAAAAATATATATATATATATATATATATATATATATATATATATATATATATATATATATATATATATATCAATAAATAAAACCACAAACCAATTCCATTTTATTTATGACTACTATTCACCAATTTTAACTTTTTCAAACACATTTATACAAGTTTAGCAACAAAACCTATTTTACCACCATTTTCCTTCCTTTCTTACCTAGACTAAAATTCAAAACCCAAAATTCATGATTTATTTTCTAAAATCCAATACCACCATAACATAAAAGCAACAATATCATTCCATTACAATTCAAGACAAATTATTTCAAACATACAAACTACTTTCAAATATGTAAATATGTTATAGCTACAAATCTATTGATATCACATAATATCACATAATCTAGACCAGTTAAGCCATCCTCCCCTAATAAAAATCAAGCAAAATAGGTGTCACCTTCTCTTCCTTGAGCTTTAGCTTTTGATTTTAAGATTTGTTCATTCTAAATTATGTTTCACTTATAATCATGTCTTTATTTTAGTTTTTATCGATAAAATAATGGATTTTTATGCCTAAAAGTTATAGGAAAACTAAAAAAGTTTGTATTTTCAATTTTAATTATATATTTTTATCAAAGTTACAGGAACACTAGAAAAACTAAAAGTTATAAGAACATTGAAAGTTACAATTTATAAAAAATCATCTTTCAGCTCAATCATTTACCTCATACCATTAACATTTTTTACACAAACAATATTTGCCTTAACAACATTTCTTGCATTCAAAGCTGAAATCTTTGTCAATTGATTAACATTAACATAATTCTCCAAATCACCTAATTTAATTTCTTTAAAATCAATAGCTCTTTGTATATCATTCTTCAATTCATTATTTTTAAAATCAAAACCATAAAAAAAAACAAACAAAAAAAAAACCAACTAAACTCCTTAACCTCTCATTACAAACCTTTAAAAACTCCTCTTTAACTTTTCTCTTAATTGCATTCACAATAAACTCTTTAAAACTACCCCCCACATATAAACCAAACGGGAAAACCGAACAACATAAACCAAAATAGAAGCTGAAAAAACTATAATTAAAGAATCCCTAACCCTAGAAATATCTAATGCAGGCATAAAGACATGTTTATTATTATTAGTAAACAAACTTGTTACTAAGCATTTTAACAAATTATTCTAAATAAGCTTTATTTCATGATTTCACAACAAAAAAAGGAAGAGCAGAGACTTTAGTTAGCTTTTTAATTTGTATATGTTTCTTAGTTTTTTAATTTATCGTCATTAGTTAGCATGATAATATTTATTGGTATATATGATTCTCAACTTATTTTATTAAATATAAACATTAACTTTTTAATTTATAATTAAATTTTTTCATAATGTTAAAACATTTATATTTTTTTGTGTTTAAAACTTTTAATTTCACTTGCAAAGAAGCACAAGTAAATTGACTAGTTTACTTGTATAATTTTTTCTTCTTAATGTAGTAATTAGCTTGCTGTACAGATCGATCATTTTTGTAATTTAACTAAAATAACAGTGTAAAAATTCACTAGGTAAAACTTGAATATGTAAAATCTCCTACTGCTACCTCCCATGAAATTCTATATTTTTATTTTTACTTTGAGAGCTCCAAGAATGCAAGGTGTTTTGTTGTTCTCGTTATCCCGTCCACCCCATCTTTTATAGGCACTAGTTTACATGATAAGTCAGTCAAATTTTTTTTATGGTATTTATAATAGGAGATAAATATAAACAAAAGAAAGAATTCATATTTAGATGATGTTTGGCTACGCGACTGCAACTACGTTTTAATTAAAACGCAATTGGCAGCCGTTTGGTAATGGAAAAAAAATGAGTTATTGTTCATGGATCCCACATGTTTTTTACGTTCGGACCGTAGGTAATGAAAATAATGAATTCATGCTTTTAACGTACTGTGCATGCTAATTGCACTGTTCACTAAACAATGCAATTAGCATGAACAGTGCACACTAATGCACTGTTCACGTTTTTTTCTTTTTTTTCACTATATTAAATTTTTTAACATTTTTAACATTTTTTTTAAAAAAAAACACTAGTTAAACAGTGCACACTAATGCACTGTTCACATTTTTTTTTTTAGTGTATTAAATTTTTTAACATTTAAAAAAAAAAACACTAGTTTAAAGTGAATTAAATTCACTCGCACTGTGATGTGAACAATATTTTTTTTCCCGAAAAACTAGTATAGAGTGAATTAAAATTCACTTGCACTGTAATATCAATTTTATACCTGATAATATTTTATTTACGCTAAAAAAATAATGAAAACTGTAATTCTTATCAAATGAATTTTGTACGTAATGGAATTATAAATAGTTTAATGGAATAATAAAAATATTTTATATAAAGTATTTTTTTTATTTCATGATGTAATATGAGTAATTAATTCTACAATATTTAAATTTAAAACCATCAATATTAATATATATTTTTTAAAATTATTTTATAACCCCAATTTCAAAAGCATTCTTAACCAAACACATTAAATTACTTTTTTTTTAACTTCAATTTCAACCACAGTTTTAACCAAACACCTATTTTTTCAAACTAACCTCAACTAAAAATATTTTTTATAAAACAATTTTTTTCAAAACCACAATAAAATATCAATCTTCTTTTCAAAAAAATACTTTCTTAATTCTTTTTCTCATATTTTCCATCTCCTTTTTATATTTAATTTTCTACTTTACTATAAATACTTATAATTACAACTTTGGAAAATAGATCCAGCCCACTAAAACTCAATAAGAAAAAAAAAAAATCGAAGCCGTAACCCACAAAAAATGAAAAACCCTAGTCAACCACACACATAAATACCCTTTAAAGAGCTAGCCACCTGCACCTCTCGCTCGTCTCATACATATATTTGAGAGAGTGAGTGACCCAAAAAGCATCACTCTCTCCTTCTCTCGCCGCATCCTTCTCTCCGGAAGCTATCTCTCCTCTTTTAATTCTTAATGTCCTCTCTGTCTAGATGTGTTAGTAAACAAACAAACTGTAAAGAATATATCATAGTTTTTTGGGAGCTCTTAGTCATTATTAGCGTTAAGTATGATTATAACTTCATTGATGTTTCTTTTGGGTCTTATTACCAATTGGGTTTTTAATGTATCTTTGTTTTCGTTGAGTATATCAAACATGATTGATTTGTATGTTGTTTTGCTCAATAATTTGATGGGGTTGATGAAACCCTGTTGCTGTTTTTGTGTGTTTATGCAGGTGGTATTGATATTGTCATTGGAGTTTTAGAAACTAGTCAAGATGGTGAAGTTTACAGCAGAGGAGCTTCGGCGTATTATGGACTACAAGCATAACATCCGTAATATGTCCGTTATTGCTCATGTTGATCATGGTAAGAGTTTTCTTTTTCACTTATGTGAGTTGCTGCCAATTGGATACATCCGTTTGAATTGAATTTATATACTTTATGTTTTTCACTGGACGATTTGTTGTTCTTGAATGTATATATCCGTTTGAATTGAATATATATATTCGACTCTGAAGTGCATCCGTTAGTTGTTTTCTTCTTTGGGCGGTCCTTATCTTTCTATGTTCTCCAATATAGTAGGTTAGGTGGTTACATGGATAAAGTTCCTGAATCGTTATCCCTTTGTTTGTTGGAAGTGTTTCAAGTACTTTCTGCTGTCCACTTTTTTGACATTTCTATTGGCGTTTAAATTCTTATTTTACTTTTTTAAAAATATTTATGCTACTATCAAGTTCTTATATTATTATCTTGTGCTTAAAATTCTTTGTTGCTGCATTTAAACTTTGCAATTTATATCCCACAGGAAAATCAACACTTACAGATTCTCTTGTTGCCGCTGCTGGTATCATTGCCCAAGAGGTTGCTGGTGATGTCCGAATGACAGATACCCGTGCCGATGAGGCAGAGCGCGGTATCACTATAAAATCTACTGGTATCTCTCTATATTATGAGATGGCTGATGAAGCCCTCAAGAACTTCAAGGGAGAGAGACAAGGGAACGAGTATCTCATCAATCTTATTGACTCCCCTAGACACGTCGACTTTTCATCTGAGGTCACAGCTGCTCTTCGAATTACTGATGGTGCCCTCGTGGTGGTGGACTGTATCGAGGGTGTCTGTGTTCAAACTGAAACCGTGCTTCGACAGGCTTTGGGTGAGAGGATCAGGCCTGTCTTGACTGTCAACAAGATGGACAGGTGTTTCCTGGAGCTCCAGGTTGATGGGGAGGAGGCTTATCAGACATTCTCTAGGGTTATTGAGAATGCCAATGTCATCATGGCAACATATGAAGATCCCCTCCTTGGTGACTGTCAGGTCTACCCTGAAAAGGGTACTGTTGCTTTCTCTGCTGGTTTGCATGGTTGGGCTTTCACTTTGACCAACTTTGCCAAGATGTACGCCTCAAAGTTTAACGTGGATGAGGGTAAGATGATGGAGAGGCTGTGGGGTGAGAACTTCTTCGATCCTGCTACCAAGAAGTGGAGCAGCAAGAACACCGGTTCTCCCACATGCAAGCGTGGTTTTGTGCAATTTTGTTATGAGCCAATCAAGCAGATTATTAACACTTGCATGAATGACCAAAAGGATAAATTGTGGCCCATGCTCCAAAAGCTTGGTGTTGTCATGAAGTCTGAGGAGAAGGACTTGATGGGAAAGGCTTTGATGAAGCGTGTGATGCAGACATGGCTGCCAGCAAGTACTGCTCTGCTTGAAATGATGATCTTTCACCTCCCCTCTCCTGCCAAGGCTCAAAAATACCGTGTGGTTGTACGAGGGTCCTCTTGATGATGTTTATGCCAATGCTATCAGGAATTGCGACCCTGAAGGTCCCCTCATGCTTTATGTATCTAAGATGATTCCTGCATCTGACAAGGGTAGATTTTTTGCCTTCGGGCGTGTTTTTTCTGGAAAGGTATCCACTGGTCTGAAGGTTAGGATCATGGGACCAAACTTTGTCCCTGGTGAGAAGAAGGACCTGTATGTGAAGAGTGTGCAGAGAACCGTCATTTGGATGGGAAAGAGGCAAGAAACAGTTGAGGATGTGCCTTGTGGTAACACTGTTGCCATGGTTGGTTTGGATCAGTTCATCACCAAGAATGCCACTTTAACAAACGAGAAGGAAGTTGATGCCCACCCTATTCGTGCTATGAAGTTCTCCGTGTCTCCAGTTGTGCGTGTGGCTGTTCAATGTAAGGTGGCATCTGACCTCCCAAAGCTTGTTGAAGGTCTGAAGCGGTTGGCCAAGTCTGATCCCATGGTTGTCTGTTCCATCGAGGAATCTGGAGAGCATATCATTGCTGGTGCAGGAGAACTCCACCTTGAGATCTGTTTGAAGGATTTGCAGGAAGACTTTATGGGTGGGGCTGAGATCATCAAGTCTGATCCTGTTGTCTCTTTCCGTGAGACTGTCCTGGAGAAGTCCTGCCGTGTGGTGATGAGCAAATCTCCTAACAAGCACAACCGTCTCTACATGGAGGCACGACCCATGGAAGAGGGGCTTGCTGAGGCTATTGATGACGGCCGTATTGGTCCAAGAGACGATCCTAAGAATCGTGCCAAGATCCTGTCAGAGGAGTTTGGTTGGGACAAGGATCTTGCTAAGAAAATCTGGTGTTTTGGTCCTGAGACTACGGGACCCAACATGGTTGTTGATATGTGTAAGGGAGTTCAGTACCTTAATGAAATCAAGGATTCTGTTGTTGCTGGGTTCCAATGGGCTTCAAAGGAAGGTGCTTTGGCTGAAGAAAACATGAGAGGTATCTGCTTTGAAGTCTGTGACGTGGTTCTCCATGCTGATGCCATTCACAGAGGTGGTGGTCAGGTTATTCCAACTGCCAGGAGGGTTAACTATGCTTCCCAGATCACTGCCAAGCCCAGGCTTCTTGAGCCTGTTTACTTGGTGGAGATCCAAGCTCCAGAGCAGGCTCTTGGTGGTATCTACAGCGTTCTTAACCAGAAACGTGGTCACGTGTTTGAAGAAATGCAGAGGCCCGGGACTCCCTTATACAACATTAAGGCATACCTTCCTGTCATAGAGTCTTTTGGATTTTCAGGGACTTTGAGGGCTGCAACATCAGGACAGGCTTTCCCACAATGTGTTTTCGATCACTGGGACATGATGTCTTCTGATCCTTTGGAGGCTGGCACACAAGCAGCTCAGCTTGTTACTGATATCAGGAAGCGGAAGGGTTTGAAGGAGCAGATGACACCTCTATCTGACTTTGAGGACAAGCTATAAGCATTTTCCCGTTCTTGTTAAAGCAATTTGGTTACCTTGAGAGATGATGAAGCAGAAGGACCAATTTTGCTGCTTGGTTCTTTGCAGCCTCATCATTTGAGATGTTTTGAAATTTTGTTACCGTGGATTAGTAGTCGACCTATAGGAACAGTGGGTCATTTTTTCCGTCTTCTCTTGTAAGAACTCCGCACATGTTGTGTTGTGATGAAGTTGGTATTCTTTAAACTCTTACATTATCATCATGCTATATTTAATTTTCAGATGGTGCATTCCTTAATGCTATTATGTATGTGTTTGTGGTGATTATATCTGCAGTCTATATGCTATTTAGAAGATCATATTCGGTCCCTTTTTTTCATGTCTGATAAGTAGTCTAGACTTTGTGTTTGTGATCTGTGACTCGTGGCATTGTATTTTTCAACCGTGTAACTTGAGAGTTGATTGTTCTTTTCATGTCTCAATGTTGGCAGCGAAGCCTTTCTTTGCGCTCTTATCTTGCTTTCTTGAGATTTGTTGAATATATGTTTGGATTGTGTAAAAGATGTAACTGGAGTCGGTGCAGAGTTGTTTGTAATTTTCTCAGCAACCACTTCTTTTTCTCTCTCTTCTAGATTTGGAATTTTTAATGAAATGAGCAAAATTGTTGTGCCTGCCGGTGTAATTTTATGTTGTTAAGGAGTAATTAGTTGTGTATTATATTAGTTATTTTATGGGTAATTTGTTTGAAAAGGGGAAGAAAAAAAAGTAACATAAATCCTAAAATATTAATCCACATTGCAAATAAATCTCAATAACCAAGAATTGAAAATGGGCATGGCAAGGAACTAGAAAATGGAATGGAACATTGCAGAGAAAATATACTGATCACATCTCGCAAGTAAAACGCCTTCCATTACAAGAATTGAAAACATATATAATGTGGGAAGACAAGTGAATTACTGATCACTAGAAATTGCTTTGCAACAGATATGCTCTTGCAAGGGTGTTGAAGTTTCTTTCATAGTTTTTTCTTACCTCTTTTTCGACAGGGAGAGAAGAAGAACTTGGCTAATTAAATCCTATATTTAAGACCTAAAAATCAATAATGATTCCATAAGCTGGACATGCCCACTTCAGATATGTAGCTCTCTGAACTACCTTCTCCTAAGCTTGGTGACCCTTTAAGGTTGCCATAGCTTTCCATCTTGGTAAGGTTATTCAAAACAGCTTTTAGTACCAATGTGTCACAAGAAAAAGAGTCTAATGGAGTGGTAATATCCATAGGAACTTTTCCAAATGAGCTCGTACACTTAGCGGGTGTGTTTGGAGCTTCCATCTGGGTGGTGAACGGAGCCAGGAGATTTTGGCTGGTTTGGTTTTGTGAAAAAATGGAGAAGCAGGGCACTTGCTCGTGCTCATCTAAATTGGGTTGAGTTTGCTCATAAGTGATGTATGAATCCAATAATGCAGGCAAAGATGAAGAACCTGTGTCATCGTTGCAGCTTTCCATGCTAGGTTTGGTCACAACTTCTCTGTTATTTTTATAGAACACTCGACATAAAACCCAATCTTCCTGTATGCACCAAGAAAAAAAAAAGGTGAGAAATGGTGGTCATGATATTATGCCTTACAAGCTAAGAATAATAAATATATAATTAGGCTTGCATAAGATGATTATAAAATACACATCTTAGGTCAGCTACTAATGTGATTTTATATTAGCACGCTTGCCGTGACTAGTTGAACAAATTAATTTTGACTTTTTTGTTTTTTTTGGGCTCCGAGAGAAGTCCACAAGATTAATTAAACTATTTCCAAATAAATTATTTTTTATTTAAATGTTGACGTGATTTGTTGTAGGTGTTTGATTGTGATGGATTATGTTTTTTAAAGTATTTTTGAAATTATTTTTTATTTTTAAAAATAATTAAATTAATGCTGAAGTCAATAATGAAATTTTATCATGCTGGATTCAACATACGTACGGAATAAAAAAAAAAAACGTTAGTAGAAGACAAGAGGTACCATGATTCGTGCAAAAACTCAAGGAAAAGATGCAAATGCGTAGAAAAACCTTGAGCATGGAGCTTCGTCAAAAGTCAAAGCTGGGCCAAAAGTAAATTTCAAAACATTGACTTATTCATATAGTGTGAATGTGATAAACCCACCTTATCTGAAGAAATGTTTGGGGGACCAAGAGGTCCTTCAAGGCGAAACTCATGCATGACCCAGTCAGTTCTTTTCCCTTTGGGTGCCCTACCCTGGTAGAACACCAAGGTCTTTCTCATGCCAACAAGAGTGCCCTTGCGTAGGACATGCCTGTCCTTCCCTGTGGCTTTCCAATATCCAGTAGCTGTTGCACGATTAGTTCTCAATCCAGTTGCATACTTGCGATCTCTTTGGCTATAGAAATACCATTCCTTGCCTCCTACGCGTGCCGCTTCTGCCATATTCCCACACGTAAATATTATAAGAAATTATTCACACGTCTTTTAACTAATTGAATTGAACAGCAAGACTGTAAATCTGTGAACTAAGGTAAACTCAAAGCAAAAGGGAAAAAATTAAAAAGTAAAGAGTAAGGTATAAAACCAAAGACTTCGATGGCTTTACCAACATTCAAGAGTCAGACATAAAATGCAGGACTTTGGTTACCGGTTAGGTCAGCACTGAATGTCTTCGAAGACATCCAAATTAAGGCACTGATTTAACATCGAATTGGACGGTGAAACGTCCGGTCCGACAGCCTGAGGCCATGGATTTTAAGGCATTCTCTTATCTCATGACTTGATCGTGAAAACACACGGTTCAACTCACTTCAACATCGAAACTGTGCCTTTTTAATGCCTTGATTGGGATTTGCGAAGGCAAGATTATCTTGGACTTGGAGTTTTGTTTTCAATGATATGATATGGAAGCCCAATTGCAAGCAGACAATGTTTGGAGTTTTTTTTTTTTCCTTTTATGATCATGAATTTGTTATGGTGACCCGGTGTGATGATATTCAGTCTATAGTGAAATAATTTTTAAAAAAGAAATCACTAATGAGGTCAATATCAAAGGTATTTCATATGACTGGGCATGGATAAGCACATGATGGCACCAAAAGCGACTCCTCATGCGGCTAAAATATATAGATGACTGTAATCAAATAATAGTAATGCTATGTTAAGAGGTCACTGTCCATGTATTAATGAGAAATTATTCAAGGTAACCTTGGTGAAATATACAAGGTGACAAAAACGAAGGTTTCTTGCTTACGACTGTGACGCGTGTGATCTACAAATTCGATTTGAATATTGTGGTAAATAAATAGGAGGAAAAACGACATGGAGGACTTTAATATTCAGTGAAGGCGAGTGATGACAAGCCATGTTGGATTTGGTAGGAATTAGAGGGTTAAAATCCAATTACTTTGAGCTATGTGTGATCATAAGAGAGTGGTGGGCACGAGGTATGGACAATAAGGCATATGACTTTAGGTTTTTGCTTAGCTATTTCAATCGCTTTCATGATTTTTTATTTTAGGTGATTTGGGATAGTGCCAAGAATGTCAATATCTTCAAAAAAAAAAAAAAAACTGAATATATATGAGATATTTTTATTTCATTTTACTTTTGAAAAGTATTTAGCTGGGGAGATATTTTATTTCCTAGCATATGTAGAAGCCTAATTTAATTGGCAATTACAAGGAGGTGGTTGAGCATTTCCATATAGAATACGGTGGAGAAAACCACAAAATATTTTATTTCAAGTTATCAAGAACTTACCAAATATCAACCCCTCACCAGTAAGATGCAGTTTGCCTACAAAAACTAGAGCAACTTTTATATTTTTTATGCTATGACAAAACCATTTATTCTTTTATTTCAGCACAGATTAATTAAATGATTCAATCTGGTGTAGATATGTTATATCCAGAGGCATGCATTATGTGATGAACAGCTTATATAGGAACATGCATCACCAGAATTATCAAATACATAAATGAAATACGTTGCTATCATCCTTATCCCGAGAAAGTGAAAGAGAAAAAAACCCATGTCCCTTGCTTAAACATCAAGAGCTTAGTCAATGGGGGTGTATTATAAGCCTTCAAACCAACCTAAAGCAGTATAGATGTAGACAATAACTCGTGGGAAGAGCTAGAGCATCTAGTGATTAAGATCATCATATCGCCAGTATTCCTCCCTCCTTTACAAGTTACCAAAACAACAAAACAAAGAAAGAAGCACTGTTCTAGTGTGTGCATGGAAGCGCTTAACGAATAGAAAATCATAAATAATACAAACACAAATGATTCAATGGGAGTGGAGCTGTGAACAAATGATATAATGAGTGCAATTGACATGAAAATCACGGTGAAAGTGATGATTAATTGTAAGTATGGGATCATGATTATAACGAGGATTTAAAACTCACCAGGGATATCCCAAGGCTCACACTTGTTGAGGTCAACTTCTATCATAAGAAGGGAATCACAGCACTGAGAAGCCTTGTTCATCAAGTAATCGCATACGAGTTCTTCATCTCTTGGATGAAACCTGAACCCCGGTGGCAGCTTTGCCTCCACAAAGCTTATGTTGCTCATTTTCCTCTCCCTTTCAACGGACAAGGCAAGCTAATTAACAGAAACACAGTATTTATACTGCCAACAACAAAGTGAACAGAGGAAGAAGAGATAATATAATATCCCCTCTACCAACAAGGCCAAGTGGTGGTGTATATAAGGCAAAATTAACCAGGCAAAGTCAACTTTGTAGTTCCGCATAAAAAAGGAAGGTTAGGATGTTTGCTTATGTATGACATAAGATGGGCCAATCACTGCCTATCTGCTGATGACAGCACACCATGATGGACGGTCTTTGATTTCAAACTATTTGGAATTGATGGTGCTCAGTCTTAGCTCATAAACCAGCCAAAAAGATTATGATGACTGATGACAGCACCACAATTCCTTATTCAAGGGGTCTCCTGTTCCACGTGGCATCAGACTCCTCTTGTACTAATCCATGTTCCTCAATTCTGCAAGAGTGTTGAGTTCATCTTGCTTGTAATTATTGGAGATTGTCCATGGGAAAAATTCAATACCTCTCCTTTTTGCCACCTCAAAATTAAGGAGATGAAAACAACGTTGATGATTCATCAACCTACAATTCCTCCCTCCCTTTCCCTCTCCCTCCCCCCCTGATATTCTCGTATACCAACCCTTACCACTGAAAACTAAATCCCTTTCCGATCTGAATAAATTCACGGAAAATTCATTTAAGAAGACCTCCACAACATATTACTCTATTTTTTTTATCACTTTTAGTATTGATGGATCATCTTGCACACATCAAGACTCAAAGGAAAAACCTTTAACAAAGTTTTCTTATTAGTTCTAAACCTCCCAAACTCTTTAAATATACCCTTGAATTTAAGGCTTATTTTCAGAGAATATCTATTTCTTTCACCCAAAAAACTCATTATCTTCTATAGCCATTTTAGTTTATGTTATTTTTAAATGTATCCTAGAACTTTCATTTTAGCATCCTCATTTCTGAAGTCCTAGCTCGGACCTTGTCAGGACTAATTAACACATCCACAGATAAAAACGTTTTTGGTTCGGTGACCTCCTCTTGGATAAGAGCCTGAAATGGTGATGGCGATTTCCGACAAGTCTCTCTTCAGTTTGAGAGGGGAGCAATCAAAAATGAACTATATGGAGGGATAGATGAACAGGTTTAAGCCTTTATCCGCTTGGAGGGATGAATTTCAAATTTTTAAGGCTTCGTTTTTCTCCGGCAAGCAGCTAGGGAAGCATTTATTCCCAAGCGATGGGGCTTGGAAATGATGGGAGTAATCTACTTACTATATGAGCCAAACCCTAAAGGTTATTATGCCTCCATATTATGAAAAATGAGAGTATATCATATAAGCATAGATCTTCAAATATTATATAACCACATAAAGAAATACATAAAAGAGTATTAAATACAGCCAACCAAGCACGTAACTGTAGCTTTATTTTTGTGAAGTGAAGCGTACTAACTTGGTACATGATGTCAAGTAATTCACCCATGATCTTCACAAATATTTGTTTTGTGGATAATGAAAAACATTATTTGGCCCCAACATGGGTAAACATAAATATTCTCAAACCTTGGCAAAGCCCTTCCTACATGTACATATACTATATGTGTGTGTGTGTGTGTGTGTGTTGTCTTCAATTCTCATATCTAGCAAATATGATAGTGCTTTGACTTTCGATCGATAGTGTTTGCAAAGCAATATTGGAGAATTCTGATGGCATTAGAAAAGCAGAGTTCTTCTTCACAGTTTATTATCACCTTGATAATTAGATGGCAACTTCCACAAAGGAACTTAACTTTCCTTGCTTCTCCATGACTTCTTGTTGGAGAATCAGAGTTGCTTTTCTAGTAGCCACGGGGCTCCTCCTTTAGTGTCACTACCAATACAGGGCAGATATATAGAGTAGGTAAGTAGATAAGAGGTTTGGAAAATGACATTGACGTAACCCTCTTGGAGCTATCTCTTTGTTATGTAGCAAGGGATTGACCAGAGATTATAGTTTCAAATTACATTTGGCTTATGTTACGCAACGGATCATATATATATATATATATATATAAAGGGATTGCTAACATGTTTTCTAATTGGGAAAAAAAAAATCAATGCATGTTTACCATGGTTAAAATAATCAAATAAGGGATTGCTAACCCTTGATCATATTGAATGGTATTTATTTTCTAAAATATTTAGAAGGTGATATATTGGATTTTCATGGAATTAATCATGGTTAAATAATCAAACACAGTATTTGGATCATGAAAAGATGATAACCTCATAGAAAAAAAAAAAAAAAAGTTCAACCTTCATCCAACCTAATGTGGGAGAATCAAATTTTAAAAAACAAACTCAGTCAACCAAAGTCCACTTGTCAAACTCGAAACCTTGACATATGAGACTGAGATAAATTCATAGAAACAACTCAAAAAAATAATAACAGCTCAATTCTCAAATCAACCCAATGTTCGAAAAGGTGAGGTTGCAAAAAAAAAAAAAAAGCTATGAAAAAAAAATACTAGGTCAACCCTGGTAATCCACCCAAAAAAATTACAAAGTCCAAGCCCTAACAAACCTAGTGTTGAAGGATCAAACTGAAAAAAAAAATCAAGTAAAAAAAAAACTAAAAAAGACATAAGGCAACCCGATCTAATTTTTCAAACTCATAACCAGAGTTATGAGTTTAGGATTACCTCATAGAAAAAAAAATTATGAAACCTAATCAACCTTATGCTAAGGGACAAGATTGAAAAAAATCAATTCAATTAAAAAGAAATTCTAAAACAAAACAAGTAGCAATCAAAATAATGATGCTTAAATTTGACATAAAATTAAAATAACAAGACACCTTGGTTTTTTAAAGAATTTGTGCAAAACTCGTGTAAAGAAGAGAGGAAAAGAAGAAAAAATGGACCATCATATACACATGCTACACCATCGGCAAAGGCTTGCCGAGAAGCATCCAACGCCACAAAAGGTGGCATTAAGACATTGAAAAACGTCGCATGCATCACTTGAGGTAATGTCCTTCACACACTGGCGCATGTGATGCATGTGCCAACCTCTTTATTAGTTCATGTTGGCCCTAGTCTATATAATTGTTGTTACTCAAACCTTAATTATTTTAGATCAATAAAATTGATCTTTATTTTGCAAAGTCGATCATCAACCAACCACATGTCAGAATTTTTTTTCTCGACATCGTAGGATCACTATGTTTGGAAAACCAAGAAACATTGTTAAGTCTAATCCCAAATAAATTCATTGTTAAGGATCAAATTGAAAGAAAAAAAATTGAGTGCAAAAAAAAAAAAAAACATGAGAACCCTACGTGAAGCTAATTAAAGCAAACTATCAAGTCTAATCTCAATTCATCCCAATTTAAAATGATAAAATTGAAGAGACAAAAAAACTTGAGTAGCCAAAAAAATATGTACGTGTGAATAGTGATTTCACAAAATATTTTAGTTTTTCTTATAACTATAATTATAATTGTACTAAGTTGCACTGGTCCTCGCTAGTGATAAACTATAATACAAAATCCAATAAGTCAAAATTCAATTCATTTTTGTGTGTTTAATATTGTGATAAAAAGTATTTTTTATTAAGTATTTTTTATTTGTAAATGCATTAACCGTTTATACAGAGATAAAATCTTACCTAACAAAAGAGCATATTAAGATAAGTAGAAAAAACAGTTAAAATCTTAACACATCTTTAAAAAGCATTCAAGAACAAAAACTACCTCACTGTTCAACTCTCGTTCAAGTAACTGCATCTTTCAATAATTTTTGCGATTGATCGACGACAACAGTAAGAGAGGGAACAAAAGAATGGCTGCTATTTGCTAAATCCTTATCCATACACGTTTGAAAGATATGAGCATTCGGTGATGGCAATGTTTCTTGTCCTTTGCCGATGAGCAGTAAGGTATATTATCTCTTAAATTCAAAAGCTGTGTGTCACCACGAACCACCAAAGACTGGAGACAAGTAAGAACAAACCAGGTGTCTAAAATGACAAAAAAATATTCAAACCACAGCGTGGCTAATTCCAACACGAGTGGGGATCACAATTTGAGGCTCGAACAACGATATCTGATGTGACGATTTCATTCTTTGCCTCGTTCAACTATTCGACAAATCTAATTGTCATAAGCACACACCCCACCACGCATTTCTATGCAGAATCTGCAAGGAATTTTAGGGTCACTCTCTCGTCCAGTAGCATGACTGTTCGGTCATGTTTATCCATGTTTATATATATATACATATACCTAAATAGAATCTAAAGCAGTCGGTGAGCTGTTGATTTGATTAATAGTTCTTTCAATGTAATAAAAAAAAAATATTTTTATTGTCAAGTGTGTGTTTTTTACCATAAAAAAAAAAAAAACATTTTTATTGTGGATTTAAAATTTAATACACTCACATGATCAATATGTAGAGGATTCAAGGCATCATAAAATATTTAGAAGAGTTAATAATGTGGGAAACCAAAACATATATAAATATAGATTAACAGCGGAAAGTTTTTTCTATTTTTTTTTTTTTTACTTTTTTAAAGAAAGAGAGAATTATTAAAATTTCATTTAAACAAAATGATTTGCTAATATAATCACTTTTTTTCCTGATTTTTTTCAATAAAAAAATATAACCTGTGTAAAAAATAATCTTTACATTATTTTGTTAACCTAGAGACAAGCATTTTCCTAGCTCGGCTTTCAAATTGAACAAGGTGAGAGCTTATCTAATATGATCAAGTAAAAACTGTTATGATCTATGGAAACAAATCTTAAAATGATGATATTTTAACCCTTCATTTTATATACTTAGATGATAGATTTTTAAATTCACTTGGTTAACTTGAGTTAACTTTTTATGACTCCGAGTACTTAGCCCATAAAAAATAAGGTTAAACTCTTTTTTTTATTTATGTTAAGAATGGATGATACATCGTCCGACTTTAGATTTTTTTTCTTAAAACAAGACAATGTGGATGACACATTATTTGTCTAGTTGAGACTCATTATCTAATAGTACAGAAACTAGTGACCAAGAGGTTGCTAGAAAGTCAGGATAGGTTTTTTTACTTAAAAATTTATTTTCAACCCATTTTATCTTTAAAACATCTAAAAAAAAACACTCTTAGAACATAGTAAAATAAAAGATGAAAAAACACCTTAATAGAACTCTCCTTGTCAAATGGAGTTCATTAACATCAAGAATGAGTCTTTTATTGATGGAATATGGACAATCATTAACATTTTCTCTCTTTTTCTTTTTTTACAACTCTTTTATTTTTTAAATTTATAACTGAAATGTGAATAAAATAAAGTTTTGGACAAAGAAAAACTCAAAAAGTTATCAAACTTCAAAAAATAAAAAATTTTGAGAGCCAAAGTTTAAAAAGCCGCCTAAAGTATAGTTAAAAAGAAAAATAGGCCATTTTTTCTTTTGTCAATTTCGGTCCTTAAAGTTTAAATTTTTTAATCAATAAAATTAAATTCCATCTTGCCAAATTAAACACCAATTTAATATCACGATAATTTTTTACTTCTCGGGAACCTACAGAAAGATATTAAAAACAAAGAATATATATATTGAATTGTTGTAGGGAACATTATAATGTAGCTAATATATGCAAAGACGGATACAATTATATAGTCACAATATATATCCATCGTAAATGTTTAAAATAAGTCTCTAAGATTTGCAATCTTCCAGCTTTAAACCTGAACAAATTTTTGTCATACTACTTGGAATGATAATAATTGACTTTACAAGCTATGAATCGCCAGCATCTATCTAAACATTACATCAATATTCATATAATTATGTGAAATAATGTAGTTTCTAAACAAAATACTATCTAAAGATGTCAGATTGGCATTTAGAAAGTTTTTCAATCTCTTGGATTTATTAGATGAAGAAAATTCCTTGAGAAGGCCAAGATACGCACAGTAAGAATTGAATGCAAGCAAATTTCGCTTTCATTCCAGCCAGTTAACGGAGACATCTAAAGCGGAGAACATCCAAATTAATCTATATCTTCTCTTTCAGTGACGTTTCTATATCAAACCTAAAGTCAACAGGTAATAAACACAGCAATAAGTATCATTTAGAAGTTCCTTAAAGTAATCTGTATCTTCTCTTTCAGTGACTTTCTTCTCCACTCTCCACCCAGAAATCAAGGGAAAAGGAACAATGACGTGAGAAATGCAGGAATTCAATGAAGCCTGTCGCAACTCTCCCGCGCGGCTTGAGGCTGGTGATTTTTTTCGTTATGCTATTTGCTTTGATTTGTTGGGAGTTGTCATCTAGTATTTAATTAAGAGCTACTAAGAAACCTGGATGTATTGGTCTTGTCAGAGATTCGCAGGTAAGGAACTGGTTATGGTTAGTAAAGGTATTAGCACCCCTATCACAACCTACCTGGGTAAGCTGCTTCGTGGCTTTAACGTGTGAAAGAAGTTTTAAAAATTTTATCTTTTCATCGGATATTAGAAATACAATTTACATATAAATTAATAATTATTGACCGTGAGCAAATCAAAATATTAAATTCTTCTTTACTTTTGTAATTTTATCATAAATAAAAACAACATCCATAAAAAAAAAAAAATACAAACACACACATACTTTCACTATTTTTTTTTCTTTTCTTTTCTTTTCTTTTCTTTTTTTGTTACATCCACACTACAAATAATAAAAATTCAATACTAAACAAAAAAATTACATCAAACAATTTAAAATTACAAAATAGACCCTAAAAAATCCATAATAGGGCTGTGAAGCCTTTTAGAACCATTATAACAGTGGCGGCGCGTTGTTCCAAGCATCGCCGCCTATGAAGGTGGCACAATTGATGAATCGGGAACGTCTTCCTCTCCTCTGTCTCCATACGCCGGCGATGAGGGTCATCCCCACCTGTAACAAAGGGAAAAAACACACAAATAGTCGATTTTATTTTTGTTCTTTTTTCTTTTCTTTTCTTCCTTGTTAGATTTGTTCTCTGTTGTCTTCTTTCTTTTGGTTTGTTGTTCTTTCTATCTTCTTCAATTGGCCAGTCACGACAGACGCAAACAGGGCTAGCTTTGGCCTGGTGTTTTGGTCGATCCTATTAAGTAGGTGGGAGTTGTCTGGTCTACCAGTTTGGTTGGAAATGGAACTAGGTTCGTCGGCGCCGCTATGTGTGTGCTACTGCTAAAGGAAGAAGGCGGACTGATCTAGGATCTATGGATGGTGGGGACAGCTCAAATATTTATAGGCAAAATGTTGCTTGGGCCTCAAAATTGGTCCCTCAACTTCTTTTCTTTGTAAATTTTGATTTTTTTCTTATTTTTTTGAATTTTTTCTTATCAACATCATCTCGAGTGAGGAAAATCGGTGATTTTAAAAAATAACATGTTAAAAGTCAAACGCATTTCCATGATCTTTAAAAATTTTAATTATTTTAAGACGATGCTAAAAATTATAAAAATGATGCAAATATATTTTAAAAAGCATATTTTTGAATTTTTATTGTTTTTCTCTATTTTTAAATTTTTCTGAAAACTTAATAAAATATGGGTCAAAAATTAGATAGCAATAAAACTAATTGATCAAAATTAGGTGCAACAGCCTGCATGTAAGTCGATGGGCACCATTTCATGGTGTGTGTGTGTGTGTCTATATATATATATATATATATACACACACACACTTAGTTTGGAAAAGAAACTCATGAGATCAATTAGGGGTGAGCAAAAAAACCGAGAAAACCAAGAAAAAAAAATAACTAAAAAAACCAAACTGAAAAAAAAAAACCGATTAAATCAATTAAAATTTTTAAAAAAACTGACTGGTTTGGTTCGGTATTGGTTATAGGCTTATAAAATCAAACCGAACCGAACCGAAAAAAACCAAGCCAAACCGGAAAAAAAAACCGAGCCAAACTGAAAAAACCGAGCCAAACTGAGAAAACCGAACCAAAACCAGAAAAAACCGAGCCAAAACCGGAAAAATCGAGCCAACCCAGTTTGAACCGGTTTTTTCCCTTAAAAAATCGAACTGAACCGAACCGAAACCGGTCGATTCGAACCGGTTTCGGTTCGGTTTCGGTTTTTTTTAATAAAAACCAAACCAAACTGAATTTACTCACCTAAGATCAATATATGATTTCCATATAAACAGATCGAGCAACAAGTACTGTAGCAGAAGCCATCATCGGTCATAGCCACTGCTTGTCGTCAAGAACCTGTTTATAGGTTTTATGTGTGCATATTTTCTTAGGTAGACAAATAATCTTTTAACGATTTCCAAGGGATTGGTGATGCTTAGAAGACGTTGTACTTATTCATTTATAAAACGATGGATTGGGTCCCATAATTGGGCATACTTGGACGTACAAGGGATGAACAGGACCAGTGAAAATAGAATCCAAAGGTCTTTCAGAGCACATCACTCTTGCTGTCGAGAGAGTGTTTGAAAGTGTGGTAATTATTATTTTTTAAATAGTTTTTCATGTTAAAAAGCATGTTAATAATGTTTTTTTTATTTTTTAAAAATTATTTTTGATATCAACACATCAAAATGATTCAAAAAGTATAAATCACACTTAATTTTAACAAAAAAAAATTAAAAATTTTTTAAAAAACCGGTTGGACTGCAGTGCCAAACAGGAACTTCAGCTCTCAAGGAGCATGATGCGTTCTTTTGCAATGAATGGACTACAAGTGTCAAATAAATTGGTGCTTTACATTATATTTGTTTTTTCAATTAAAAATATCTTAAAATGAATTTTTTTTGTTTTTTAATAAAAAAAATATATTAAAATAATATTTTTTAGAAAAACAATTACAAGCAACTTCTCAATTTTTTTTTTTATTCATTTTGCTAATAACATGTTATCTACCCCATTAAACTTAAAAAAAAATATAAGCGCGTGTGTGGGCTATTTTTTAATTGGGTCAGGCACCTAGCACCTAACCCAGTAAACCTCGTTATTTTTTTTAATAAAATAATATATTAGTTAATATTTTTTCAGATAAATATAAATCTTGGGTTTATATTGTAATTAGTTTGTGGTGAGTTTTTTAATTATATTTGGTGTGTTTAGTTTTTAAATAAGAAAGTATGATTCATCTATGATTTTTTTTTAATTTTATATATTAAATTTGTTTTTTTTTATATTTTTTTATAAAATTTTTCATTTGTTCATACTTACATTTTCTTTTATTTGTATTCAATAAATCTATATGTGTGTCGGTTTCTATTATAAATTTTATGTGTTATTCCATTACAAATTTATTTTGATAAAGAGATTCATTAAACACAACAAGGTAAATATTTTAATCTTCATTTATTATTATTTTTAACATCTCAGTATTTTATTGATGTTTTATTCTGTGATAGTATATTTTTTATCTTGATTTTATCATTTAATATCGGATTGGTTAGGAAATAATCTACTTGATTTTTTGTTTTAATTTTTGTTTTCTCTAGGGTTATCACTATCTTAAATACATTTTTATTTTTAGATTGATACTTCATTTTGTGACCATATATTTTTATCATATAATTAAAAGAAATATTTTATAAAAACTAAATTATTAAACTAAATAGAGTCTGTGACACAATTTGTTTGGGGACTGAGATCAATCAAATATGTCACTTTCTCAATTACGAGATTTCAAAATTAATTAATAACAGTTTCAAAAAATTCAGCATACTTTTATTTTTTATTTAAAAAAGTATTTAACCCACAAAAAAAAAAAAAAAAAAAAACATTGCCCAGAGGGATTTCTATTAAATGACATCACCTGCCATCAATGGCATCTAATTAACGATGGGCACTGTTATGAATATATTGCTAGCATTATAAATATGATCACTTTCTCTCCATGAACATGCATCATTTTTATTTTATTTTATGATGTGGGAAATGTATAAAACTTATAGGCGCATAATTGTACAAAGAACAAACATCAATATCATGGAAATCAACCTCAATGCTTCAGCTAAAAAACAAAAGATTTTAACTTTTCCATAAAGGTTAATCCCAATTATGGTCCCACTGAAGGGGGAGACCTATAATTGCTCCATATTCCACATCTCATAAGAACTAGAAATAATCGCAGCAAGTAGAAAAGTCCTCATCACATAAATAATTAACTTCGTACACAAACAGGTGTATGATGGGCAGTAGGACGTTTCAAGCCTGATTGGCAATACGTTTTAAAAGTATTTTAAAAATAAATAAATTTTTTTTATAAAATTAATATATTTTTAAATAAAAAATATTTTAAAAAACAATCACAATTATATTCTTAATCACACTAAAATCATTGCAGTTTTTTATCATCATTAATTTCTTGATTGAGCTGAAAATTTTTATTAAGTTATTTTAATATTTCATCTCAAGAAAATTCTTTAGCAAAAAATATAAATATATAAAGTTTTTTAAATATCATTTTCTTAGTCTTTATATACTAATTTTTCAAAAAAAAAAGTGTAGAGAAAGGAAAATAAAAAATAAAAAAAACAAATTATAAAAAATTAAGATAAGAACAACAAGAATGAAATAAAAAGACTATTGAAATTGTATTAAAATATAATATTTAAAAAAACTAAAAAAATATTATAAAAAATTAAAAATATAAATAATAATAAATAAATCAAATATCAAATGATAAAATATCAAATATAAACAAAAACAATTATAAGAAAATCCTGTTTTGTTAAAAAAACAAAAAATTATAAATTTTTCATCTATACATTAAAAAAAAATAGAGACTACAGTAAAATACCATTTCCATCAAAGAGTAACTTGTAATTCACGAGAAATATCCAGTTGGAAACAGCCTAGAGGGCAGTGAGTAGAAAAGGGACAACTCATAGGATATTTATTTTTCAAGTAATTGTCTTGCACTGGAAAGGTGGAAAAAAAAACAAGAGAGAAGAAGAAGAAAGAGGAGGAGGTTTGCATTGAAAACAGCCAAGCCCAAGAAACCTCTCCATCTCTCTCATCTGTTGTCAACTTATGATAATTGTTGCCGTCTTGTCTGTCATAAACGCCCGCCGTACGCTTCCTTTGATGTCTCAGTTTCCTTCTCAATTTATTTCTCCAATATTATCCATTAATGGCCAAATAATTGTCATCTTTTATACAGTCTAGCTTCTTCTGTGCATTGAGGCACGTTACTTTGTCGTGAATTCGTGATGAACAATTTCAAGTGGCCTTATGCATCTCATTTAGCTATCTCACTTTCATCATAAACCAGTGCTATGCTGAGGATTGCTGGTTTAAATTTTTCTTCAATATAAAAAAATATTTAAATATTAGTAATTGTTGTTTTTTTAGTAAAAATAAATTTATAATTGTGTAAGAGTTGACCCATTGTAACTTAATTAATTTTATTAGTTAAAAAATAACTTATAAAAACATAGTTTGACTAAAAAAAATTTCAAGATTATATTTTTTAATATTAAGATAACAATATATTAAATGAATTTGGGTTAATCCAGGTTAACAAGTCAAATTTGTGACCTAAATTATGAGACTATGATATCCTCATAGAAAACAAATCAAAATACATTATGAATCATTATTCACAATCAACTTCATGTTGAAATGATGAAATTAAGGGGAAAAAAATTAAAAAATAACCTAAAAAGGTGACACAAGTTAACCTTTTAAAACCGCGACCCGAGTCATAAGACTAAAATAACCAAATGGAAAGCAAATTAAGATAAATTATGAATTACAATATTTAATCAGCCCAATATTTAAGGATAAAATTAAAAAAAAATGACATGAGTCAATCCGCTAAGCCCATAACCAGGGTCATTAGACTGAAATAATCTCATAAAAAAATGACCTAATTTAACCCAAAAGTTAACCTATCAAATTCATGACATTAGTCTTAAGATTGGATAACCATATAGAGAAAAAAAAAACAATCTGAGTTAATTTGTTAAACCCATAACCTGATTCATTAGACTGAGATAACCTCATAAAAAGAAAATAAAAAAAAATAACTTGATTTAACCCATATTAACTTGTCAAATCCTCAATTTTAGTTATGAGACTAAGATAACCCCATAAAAAAAATCAAAATAAATTTTAAAACTTAATTTTCAATCGCCTTTATCGGACTTCATGTTGAACGATGAAATTTATAAAAATTCTAATTAAAAAATGAAACATAAAGTGAGTCAAGTTAACCTGGGCTAACCCATTAAGCATTATTATTAGGTCATGAGGTTATGATAACATATTAAAAAGAAAACCTAAATAAATCATGAAGTCTAATCCTCAATCAAACATAATATTAAATGATGAAATTGGGGGGAAAAAGTCAATTAAAAAAAAAGAAAAATAACTTAGTCAATCGGGTTAATCCGTCAAACCTGCAACCCGGATCATGAGATGAGAACAACCTAATAAAAAGCAAACCCAATGTTTAAAGACCCATGACCCGGATCATGAGATCAAGATAACCTCTTAGAAAGAAAAGAAAAAAAAACACTCGACTTAACTGAGGTTAAAATGCCAAAACCCATAACCTTGATCGTAAAACCAAGATATCCTCATAAAAAAAAAAGATTATTAAGTTTAATTCCTAACAAACCCAACGTTGAATAATAAAATACTTAAAAAATCAATTAAAAAAATTACAAAAAAAAACTCGAATCAGCTCAAGTTTGTTAAATAATATTTATGTTGTCTTATTTATTAAGGGTAGAATAGTACTTTCAGTTTAACCTATATATACTTTATTTGTAATTAGGTTAAGACTATGCATTCATAATATACAGTTTATTCAGAATTCTAGCCTCCTTTTTGTGTTTGATCTCAATTAGTTTAACATGGTATCAGAGCTGGTTTTATGGAACGAAGCTTAATCCCAAATACAGCTTCGCGGATCCAACTTCTGCAAAATTAGGTATTTCGACAGTCTCTGCAATTATTTTGGTATTTCGACAGTTTCTGCAATTATTTTGGTATTTCGTCTTCCCTTCAGCTTCTGCAATTTGGTATCTGCGTTCAGTTTTTACAAATTTGTTTTGTGTTTTGGGAGTAATCGTATAATTTCGAGAAGATATTTGTTTAGTTTCTGCAATTGAGTATTTTGTCTTCCGCTGCTTTTGCATTCTGGTTATTTGTGATTGTTGATTATGGCTACTGAAAGAGATGATTCGCTTCAGTCTGTGAGTGTGAGGTTGGATGGGAAGAACTATTCATATTGGAGTTATGTAATGAGAAATTTCCTTAAGGGTAAGAAGATGTGGGGGTATGTTAGTGGAACTTATGTTATACCTAAGAATATTGAGGAGGGGGATGCTGGTTTGATAGATACATGGGAAGCAAATAATGCAAAGATCATTACTTGGATCAACAATTCTGTTGAGCATTCAATAGGTACGCAGTTGGCGAAATATGAGACAGCAAAAGAGGTTTGGGATCATCTGCAAAGGTTATTCACACAATCAAATTTTGCAAAACAGTATCAATTAGAGAATGACATACGAGCTCTTCATCAGAAGAATATGAGTATTCAAGAGTTTTATTATGCTATGACAGATCTTTGGGATCAATTGGCTCTTACTGAATCGACAGAATTAAAGGCATGTGGTGCCTATATTGAGCGTAGAGAGCAGCAAAGATTGGTACAGTTTTTAACAGCACTTCGCAGTGATTTCGAAGGACTTAGAGGTTCAATTCTGCATCGTTCTCCACTGCCTTCTGTTGACTCTGTTGTCAGTGAGTTATTGGCTGAAGAAATATGTTTTCAGTCTTATTATGAAAAAAGAATTCTTTATGCTTCAAATCCTTCAGTACTAGTAGTACCTTCTAGGTCATTCTCTAATCATCAGAATAAGTCTCACACAAGGGTTGGCTTCGATGAGTGCAGCTTCTGTAAGCAGAAAGGTCATTGGAAGGCTCAGTGTCCTAAGTTGAGACATCAGAATCAAGCTTGGAAGCCTGGAAATCAGTCACAATCTAATGCTCATAGACCACCTTAGGGTTATAAACCACAATACTGCAGTAGTAGCTTCCTCGAGTTCTATTACCGATCCTAATATTTTGGCTGAGCAATTTCAGAAGTTTCTCTCCTTGCAGCCACAAGCAATGTCCGCTTCTTCTTCCATAGGTCAGTTGCCTCATAGTTCCTCAGGTATGTCACATTCTGAATGGGTCTTGGATTCTGGTGCTTCTCATCATATGTCTCCAGATTCCTCATCTTTTACCTCTATATCCCCTTTATCCTCCATTCTTGTTATGACTGCTGATGGCACTCAAATGCCCTTAACAGGTGTTGGTTCTGTTGTCACACCTCACATGTCTCTCCCTAATGTTTATCTTATTCCACAACTCAAATTGAATCTTGCGTCTGTTGGTCAAATATGTGATTCTGGTGATTATTTAGTCATGTTTTCTGGTTCCTTTTGTTGTATACAGGATCTGCAGTCTCAGAAGCTGATTGGGACAGGCCGTAGGGAGAATGGACTATATATTTTGGATGAGTTAAAAGTGTCAGTTGCTGCTGCTGCCGCTGCTACTACTACAGTTGATTTGTCTTCCTTTCGTTTTAGTATTTCATCTTCTAGTTTTTATTTATGGCATTCCCGTCTAGGTCATGTTTCGTCTTCTCGTTTGAGATTTTTGGCATCCACAGGAGCTTTAGGAAATTTGAAAACTTGTGACATTTCTGATTGTAGTGGATGTAAATTGGCAAAATTTTCCGCCTTACCTTTTAATCGAAGTATTTATGTTTCTTCTTCACCATTTGATTTGATTCATTCTGATGTATGGGGACCTTCTCTTGTTGCCATAAAAGGAGGGTCTCGATATTATGTCTCTTTTATTGATGATCATACTCGTTATTGTTGGGTTTATTTAATGAAACATCGTTCTGAATTCTTTGAGATATATGCAGCTTTTCGAGCTCTTATCAAAACTCAATATTCTACTGTGATCAAATGTTTTAGGTGTGATTTAGGTGGGGAATACACTTCTAATAAATTTTGCCAATTGTTTGCCCTAGATGGAATCATCCACCAAACTTCATGTACAGATACTCCTGAGCAAAATGGTGTTGCTGAAAGAAAACATAGGCACATTGTTAAAACTGCTCGTTCTCTCTTGTTGTCTGCTTTTGTTCCTAGTGAGTTTTGGGGAGAAGCTGTTCTTACTGCTGTAAGCTTGATTAATACAATTCCATCTTCTCATAGTTCGGGTCTATCTCCTTTTGAAAAGTTATATGGGTATGTCCCTGATTATTCCTCATTTAGAGTCTTTGGTTGTACTTGTTTCGTTCTTCGTCCTCATGTAGAACGAAGTAAGCTATCCTCTTGATCCGCTATTTGTGTCTTTTTGGGCTATGGTGAAGGTAAAAAGGGTTATCGTTGTTTTGATCCAATCACTCAGAAACTTTATGTGTCTCGTCATGTTGTCTTCCTTGAGCATATACCTTTCTTTTCTATTTCATCCACTACTCATAACCTGACTAAATCTGATCTTATTAGTATAGATCCATTTTTTGAGGATTCTGGTAATGATAGCTCTCCCCATGTTCGATCAATTTGTACTCATAACTCTGCAGGTACTGGTACTTTACTCTCTGGCACACCTGAAGCTCCATTCTCATCTACAGCCCCTCAAGCTTCATCTGAGATTGTGGATCCACCTTCACGTCAGTCCATCCGTATTCGTAAGTCCACAAAACTACTAGATTTTGCTTATTCTTGTTATTCTTCATCATTTACTTCCTTTTTAGCCTCTATTCATTGTCTTGTTGAGCCCTCTTCCTATAAAGAGGCAATTCTTGATCCGCTTTGGCAGCAAGCTATGGATGAGGAACTTTCTGCATTGCATAAGACATATACTTGGGATCTGGTTCCTCTACCTCCTGGTAAGAGTGTTGTTGGTTGTCGTTGGGTGTATAAGATCAAGACTAATTCTGATGGGTCTATTGAGCGATATAAAGCTAGGTTGGTTGCCAAAGGATACTCTCAACAGTATGGTATGGACTATGAGGAGACATTTGCTCTGGTTGCAAAAATGACTACTATTCGTACTCTTATTGCCGTAGCTTCGATTCGTCAATGGCATATTTCTCAACTTGATGTTAAAAATGCCTTCTTGAATGGAGATCTTCAAGAAGACGTTTATATGGCACCTCCTCCTGGTATTTCACATGACTCTGGATATGTTTGTAAGCTTAAGAAAGCATTATATGGTCTCAAACAAGCACCCCGTGCTTGGTTTGAGAAATTCTCTATTGTGATCTCGTCACTTGGCTTTATTTCTAGCAGTCATGATTCTGCTCTTTTTATTAAGTGCACTGATGCAGGTCGTATCATTCTGTCTTTATATGTTGATGACATGATTATTACTGGTGATGACATTGATGGTATTTCAGTTTTGAAGACAGAGTTGGCTAGACGATTTGAGATGAAGGATTTGGGTTATCTTCGATATTTCCTGGGTATTGAGGTAGCATACTCACCTAGAGGTTACCTTCTTTCTCAGTTGAAATATGTTGCAGATATTCTTGAGCGGGCTAGACTTACTGATAACAAGACTGTGGATACTCCTATTGAGGTTAACGCAAGATACTCTTCTTCTGATGGTTTACCTTTGATAGATCCTACTTTATACCGCACTATTGTTGGGAGTTTGGTATATCTCACCATTACTCGTCCAGATATTGCATATGTTGTTCATGTTGTTAGTCAGTTTGTTGCTTCTCCTACTACTGTTCATTGGGCAGCTGTTCTTCGTATTTTGCGATATCTTCGGGGTACAATTTTTCAAAGTCTTTTACTTTCATCCACCTCTTCCTTGGAGTTACGTGCATACTCTGATGCTGATCATGGTAGTGATCCCACAGATCGCAAGTCTGTTACCGGGTTTTGTATCTTTTTAGGTGATTCTCTTATTTCTTGAAAGAGTAAGAAACAATCTATTGTTTCTCAATCATCCACCGAAGCAGAATATCGTGCCATGGCATCTACTACCAAAGAGATTATTTGGTTACGTTGGTTACTTGCTGATATGGGAGTTTCCTTTTCCCATCCTACTCCTATGTATTGTGACAACCAGAGTTCTATTCAGATTGCTCACAACTCGGTTTTTCATGAGCGGACTAAGCACATTGAAATCGATTGTCATCTTACTCGTCATCATCTCAAGCATGGAACCATTACTTTGCCCTTTGTTCCTTCTTCATTGCAGATTTCTTTACCAAGGCGCATTCCATATCTCGTTTTCGTTTTCTAGTTGGCAAACTTTCGATGCTTGTAGCTGCCGCATCGTGAGTTTGAGGGGAGATGTTAAATAATATTTATGTTGTCTTATTTATTAAGGGTAGAATAGTACTTTCAGTTTAACCTATATATACTTTATTTGTAATTAGGTTAAGACTATGCATTCATAATATACAGTAACCTGTTAATCCTCAATCATAAAGCTAAATTAACATAATAAAAAATAAACAAAATAAATCATAAAATAATATATTAATAACTAACCTCAACTAAGAAAAGATACCATTTGAGCAATTTCTTCGTGGTTTCCTAAAATGCACTAAATGCTCCCTTTAAGCAGAAATAAATTGCAGGAGATAACAGGATGATGCATTGCTTACTCATGTTTTCCCATTAGATAATTATATATTTTACTTTATTTTGAAAACATATATTTTATTAAAGATGAGCCAAGAAATTTGTTACAAAATGTGAATGCTTGATGACGTTGTCTCTGAAAGTTAAGGGTTGGATTACAGTAGTTATCTAAGCATTGGGTTATCTGTAAGGGAGAGAGGAAACAGATTTATTACCTTGCAGGGAAAAAAAAAATGAGTTAAGGAGAATATCACTAACAACAATGGAGGGCCCAGAGCAGCACCTACCAAGCCCATCTAAAAGGTAGGCCCAAGAAGATGATTGGGTCTAAGTTGTTTTTTCTATTGGTGACCATCGGGCCTTGTGATTGTTTTCCTTTTTTTTTTTCCTTTTAATAAAGTGGGCCGAAAGAGTCATTGCCCAATCCATATATCAATCAAAACTGAGCATTCTTTTTTAAAGATATCAAGAATTTATTTGCCACGTTTGTATTATATATAACAAGCTGCTGCCCTTCATATTTCTATTTCAATCAATGAATAATATTTATTCAATTATTCAAAAAAAATTATGAAAATATATTGGCTTATGTGTATAAATCATTATGTAAAAGTTCATTATGATACATCAAGATGAAATTATTTTCCTAACATAATTTAAAAAGAAAACGCTAATTTGACATGGAAAAGATTTCTCATACAATAAGAATTGAAAAACACCCATTAAATCAAGAAAGAATAGTATTGTCATAACATTATTTTTTACCCCTCTCCAATATATATCCCATAAAAATATTCCAATCAGAAAAAAAAAGTGGAAATATATTTAAAAAGAAACAAAAAGGGAGGGATTTAAAAATATTTTGAAAAAAATAAAATCAGAGAATGAAATTGAAAAGAAATATTGAGAAGGGTTGAAATGAACTAATTGGAAAAGACAAAGAAGTTGAGGGGAATTTTTACTACAATCATGTGTGAAATTAAGGGGAAATAACTGAAATTGGCTAAAATTAGAAATTAAAAAAGGTGCCAATATTGAGGAACTATTTTTAATGAAATCAAGATTGAAATTAAAAGAAATATAGATAAAAGTATTGAAATTTACCAAAAAAATAAAATAATTAAAGATACAAGAACCAAACTTGAAAATACACCAAACTTAAATGACATTGTTTTGAATTCCAAAAACAAAAAGAAGAAGGGTTAATAAAATAGTGAGTTATTAATTTTTATATAAAAACAAAAAACAAAAAAAAACAAACAAAAGATGTTGCTTTGATGCATGGCTCAAATAACGCTTTCTTCTTCCCCGTGGCTTTCGTGCATCTTTGTTTGTTTTTCTTTTTCTTATAGTTTTGGTCTCTTGTTTATCTCTCTCACTCCTCGCACTTAGCCTAAGACACACCACTCTCCTCACATGCATGTTCACTACATGCTCAACCCAAGAAATTCAGCTCCAACCCTCTAGAACACTGTAAAAACTTGTGTAAGGGGAAAATCAAGCATATCAACCAAAGAGTCAAACTATGATGGAAGGTGGAGATTAATCTAGAGAGACCAATAACCATGATCATACCACCAATAAGAGTTCCAAAACCTTTATCCTTATCTATAAATAGAGAGACAAAGCAAAAAATAAAAAGACCAGAGTTAAATATAAAAATATCTAGAGAGAGAGAGAGAGAGCTTGAGCCGATGATACGATGGTTTATCTCCTAAAAACAAAAATTACATCCTCTAGTTTCGAACTCACAGCCTCATCTTCATTCAACACGTGTCAACTAACTCAACTATAATGCGGATTTATTATAAAACAACTACAAATATATATTAACATGATTCATTGTTTGTGTGAATAGTTAAAACAACCTCGTAACTTTTAGCTAGTATTGATAACGTTTTATTATAAAGTATGAGTAGATTTCAGATAACACTAGAGTGGTGATCCCCGCTACGCTGTGGGTCAGATCAATTTTTTTTTTTATAAAATAAATAAACATGTCTAGACAATAATAAAGTCAATCCAAGTTAATTTGACCAACACGTAACCCGAGCTATAAGTCAATCCAAGTATAATGCGGATTTATTATAAAACAACTACAAATATATATTAACATGATTCATTGTTTGTGTGAATAGTTAAAACAACCTCGTAACTTTTAGCTAGTATTGATAACGTTTTATTATAAAGTATGAGTAGATTTCAGATAACACTAGAGTGGTGATCCCCGCTACACTGTGGGTCAGATCAATTTTTTTTATAAAATAAATAAACATGTCTAGACAATGATAAAGTCAATCCAAGTTAATTTGACCAATACATAACCCGAGCTATAAGATCGGGATAACTCTTTGAAAAAAAACAAAAAAAAAACACAAATCTCAATGTCCAATAACCTAATGTCAAATGATGAAAGTAAAAAACAAATCAATATTGACAAAGTAAAAAAAAAAAAAAAGATACATTGAAGAAAAATGTCCGAGTCAAGTCGAGTTAACTTTACAAACCTGCCAAATGCAATATAAAATTAGGATCTAAAAATAAAATTAAAAAAAAAAGTACTAGAAAAAAGACCGAAGTAAAAAAAAAATGATAAACAAACGAGGTAACACGTGTTAACATGACCACCCAACACCTTTGATAACCCTGCATAAAAGAAAATGGAAAAAATTACAACACTCCAAACTTAAATTGGGTTAATCATCGAAATTAGTGGACTGGGTCATGAGACTGAGATTACCTTGTAAAAGACAAACATGAAAAATTACAAAAAAAATTCTAAATCATAAAAAAAATTTTAAAAAAAATGAGGACTAAACCTTGCACACACAAAAATATTTGAAAGAAACTAAATAGAGATTAAATTAAAAGATAAAATAAATGAAGAAAAGGTATTAAAAAAATGCAACGAAAAAATGAGGATCAAAATCGAAAACAAAAAAAAATAAAAATGCAAAGAATAAAAAAATAACAATCAAAAGAATAAGAATCAAATTAAATAGAAAAATCAAATGGAATTAAATAATGTGATGAAATTAAAAAAAAAACCTTCAAGAAGCATTTAAATAAAAAAAATCAAAAGAATAAAGATCAAATTCAAAACAAATACAAACTTAAAGAACACAAATGAATTTTTAAAGGCTCAATATGAACACCTAGGTTTAGAAAAGAGAAAAAAAAAGGAGAATAAAAAAGCTCTATAACCACTGAATCACCGCCTTCCTGACCATATGTGTCACCCCAACAACCTTGCTATCATATTACATATCGAATGAGATAGCAATTGGTAATTTGTGATTACCAGGATACTTTTCTAATGCGTGGGATGTTGATGCGCTAACACATATATAACAATCATTAGACCTTTTAATTGATTTATTAAAATTTTAATAATGTAAATAACTAAATGAGTCCTAAAGACGTATGAATACGATAGAAAAACTATATTGTAAAGATGAAAACGTTATTTCAAGCCAGTCTTAGATATTTTTAAATCAAAGGTTAAATATGTCATTTTATTATATAAAAAAGTGTAGGGATAAAAAAACCCTCATTGCAGGATCAATTCTTTTAAGCCTTGAAGGGTACTAATATTATGTACAAATAAATAGGAAAGGACACAAAAGCCCCCTTATAAAAGACCAATTTTTTTAGCTTTGAAGGGCAACAAAGTATTTTCACTATACTTTTTAAAAAAATTAAATGATTAAATTGTGTCCATCAATTAATAAATGGTATTTGGATTCTCTGACAAAGATGACTTTACCCTTGCTGCAATTATTAAGTGAAATGAAGAACAAAACGGCCAAGACACCATCTAAATCCATAGAATCTCTGCTTACAATGCACACCATCTACTTTGTTTTTTCAATTTGCAAAACTGTCAAGATTTGGCCTTAAAAAAAATAATAAAAATAAAAGGTATGATCGAAACCCTCACTCATTTCCTTAAATAAGGTCAAAACAAGCACTGCAGATTTCCCCACTCAACAGAGAGTTAGGGTGAGACTGTGAACTGAGAAGAAAAAACCACAAAATTCCAAAACATAAATATATAGTGACATTTCTCTACACACTACACCGTCTCTATCCACCCCTGTCACCCTGTCGTGCAATAATCAGAGTAATTGTGTTTTAGTGACATTATCATTTTTTATCTCTAAAAGACAAATATTCTTAATAATCAAATCAAATCGGTAGCGCAACAGCAGAACTTGGCGAGACTATTCTGGGCCTTTGTTTTCAAACGATGGGAGTGATTGGATGATTATTCGGTTCGTGTTGTTCCTCATGTGAATCGCCAACGATTTAGATATAACTAGTTTTCAAATTCTCAATCCACTAACTTCTTAAAGGTGAAAATTACATCTGGTTCAAATCTTGTAAGAACATAGAAAAAACCAGTTAAGATCATCGCTGGTTCATGACGCAAACGTATGGATAAATGATGATCCAGCCGTGTAATATATTGTTAGATAGAGCATCCATCTGCCATGAGGAGGAGAATTGAAAGGTCATGAGGCGATAAAACTCTTGAATACAAAAGGTACTGTGGAAGATCCAAGTGAGCAAGAAAATTGAAGGAACATGGCTATGAACTGTGTTGTCTTGGGGTTTTCCCGGATTCCAAAAACGTAACGAGAGGTACGAATTGGATTATCTTCTGCAACTATTTAAAAAACTTGAAGACTTAGCCCCCTTGTCCTCTAGGTCTTAGCCTCCCCCGACTAGCTTTTTAATCTCCGGCCTGAGCCTAAATTTGTAGGCTTTCCTTCCAGGCTACAGGTCACAAATGCTACTGTTCATCAGGCACGTGAAGGGATTATAAAGTGATTTATATTTTATAGCGAAGCTCTGTAATAGGGTTTGGCAAGACTCCACGTAAAAGTCTCAATCATGTAGCATGGATGCTTTGATTTTTAGCAAGTAAGCTTGGAGCTAGGGCCCAGCTAGCTCATAAAGTAGTATAAATAATGCATCAGCCATGTTTGTTGCTCAAATTATCACATCAGGAGGCATCATCGTGCATGAACACGGTCAAACAAGTTAATAAAAAAACAAAAAAACAAAAAAAAATCACTTTTCTAGTTATTGTTAGAACCGCCTGGCTTTATGCCAGAGTTGCAGATTCTCAAAACCTATTTTTATTAAATTATAATCGGAATAAAAAGTATATTAATATTTTAGATTATAGATAAGAATATGTTTTCTTAAGTTTAAATTTCATTTCTTAATTATAAACGCAATTTTTTATATATATAAAAACACGTGGTAGTGATTCTCAACCTATTTTTTATTAAGTTCTGCACCCAGAGACACAATGGACTGTAATGTAAGATAACAATGCCTAAAAATTCTCTTTGATACTTGAAGTTTTTATTTTTTTCAATTTTGTCTCCTGAATTTATGTTTTTTACATTTTAGTCCTAATTTTTATTTTTATCAAGTTTTAGTCTTTAGGTTCAATGATTGCCTAAAATAATAATCAACTTGGGTATTAATGTGTTTGTCTTGAAGAAAATAGTTCAATGATTGTTATTTTATCCTTTTAATATGATAAAAAAAAAAAATTAGAAAAAAAAACAACAAAAACATTTCATCGCTTTTTTTATTGATGAAAATTATGAGGAAAAATTATCTCCCCTCCTAAAAAAAAAATATTGTTGATCAAATTGTTATTTTAAAAAGTGTGAATAACATAAAGAGAGTTTTATAGAAAGGAATACATTATTTCTCCTAAATTTAATTAATTTTAATTATTACATATTGCTATTAGTTTCATTACAAAAAAATTAGAAAAAAAACTCTTTGAATACAAAAGGTCTTAATATTTCATTTTTTTTATTTCTTTTTTATGGGTTTTTTTTTAATATTTTTTGGTGATTTGTGTAAGCTTTTGCTGATCAGCAAACTGCATGTTTATTATCCAAACTTCAGGCTTGTGGATTGTTGGTGATGGTGGTATAATCTTTCTCTGGGAGCTCTTAATGCATAAATGAAGATGTTTCTTGTTCTAGGATTTGTGTGCTCAATGACTTGGTAATTTATTTATGCTATAGCAGACATGATCGTGTCGATATATTATTATCACACTTCCCCTTTGATTTCTGAATGATATCCATGCTTCCAGGTAGCTTGATGTGAAATTTCAATTATAGCTGAAATTCAGGAGCGGAATTGGTGCACCGTGGAGACTTTTCATATGGATACTGCACAAGCAAGCAATGTGGCAACTTGTCATGATATGGATTGGTACCAATTGTTCATCAATGACTAATTATTAAAATTATGATTGTTTTGATTGCTACAACTAATAGTTTTCAAGCAGCATGCATGTTGATGATCATCTTCTTGAAATTTTGATATTGTTGTAGGATTTGTTTCGCTTCTTTTGAATTGTTGTTTTCTTACAAGTATGTCAACAAGAACAGGTGAACAGAAACATTTTTTTTTTTTTTTTATCTAGATTGAGTTCCTAAGTTCTGTATATCATTCTTTTGTACATAATATTGAACAGAGAAAAAAGTTCTAGAAGTATAAATTCTCAGTGCTTTTGTTTATATACAGTTTCCAAGATTGGTTGGGAGTTGGGACTTGCTAATATGTGGGATTGGGAGAGAAGAGATTGTTTACCATCAAACAATTTAAAATTTTGTACAGAACATGGCATCCACCCAACTATTAGCTTTTATTGCAAGTTTTACATGTATACATATTATTCTTTTGTGTTGATTTTTCTCTTGTTTTGATTGTGAGATGTTAATCTATGAAAAAGATGAAGAATTTTCTTTTTTGTGTTGATTGTGAGATGTAACAAAAAAAAAAATAGTAAATGCTAACAGGATATTCTTTCCATTTGGTGTTTATTCCGTCGTCACTTTCAAATGCTACCAGATTGTCCAATAAAAAAAATGAGCAAATAAAAACTAATTAATTAGGGCTATTTCTTCGATGATTTTATTAATATTAAAAATCACTAATGAAATTTTTAACAGAATAAAAATATTAATGATCAACTTTTCAATGACAACATATTTGTCTATGATTTTTAAAATCGATGAAATTTTATCTAAATAATAACAAAATATTTTATCAATTTTTCGATAGTATTTACATTTAAAAAAACACATAAATAAAAAGACATGATTTTAACTGGATAAATACATTTTTTTTTTATTTATAATTTAAATCATTGATAGTCTTCAAAGTAATAGTTTTTAATAGTTATAAAATTAAGTAAAAAGAGGTTTTCGAGAATGATTATGCGGGCATCATGCGAGAGAAAAGAAACTAGTATGTGCTATTCGGTTTTTGTTTTTTAAAAGAAACTTAATTTTTTTTAGAAGTATATGGATTCATTAAACGCCATAGTCTGGCGGGACAAAAAATTACAAAGCTTGCCGTATATTAATTTTGCAGGAACTGCCAATCGAAACAAAGTCCAAATAAAAAAAACAAAACATCAGAAATAGACTAAAACATCAGAAATAAACTAAGAAAGCAATAATATAATCAACACAAGAAAACCATTCCTGCAAAACCAAGAAAAGCTTCCAATAGTCTCCAATTTAATTTGAAAAGAAACTTAATTAAATCTCTTGAAACGGCAGATCATGAATCTCAAATCTCTTGGAAGAGGAGTGGATGAATGTCGGCTGAGGTATAATTCATTAGTTGTCGCTGGTCATCATCTAAGTTTAATGATCTTCAATTTCTGACTCAAGTTTAATGAGGTTTGCAGGGAGCCTGCGCTTGAGCCAAATCATTACAAAATAAAGACTAATACTGGCAAAGAGAGAAGTGGATGACACTCACGTCGGGCATGATCTATTTCAGACAAGGATGTTCAAAAAAAAAAAAAGGAAAAAAGGAAATTACAGCATACAATGTTAACCTTGTTCAAACTGGTAATAATGACACCTGTCGATGACCCCTCTGTGGCTCAGATCATGGCGGGAAAAGAAGAGAGGAGGCATTGGAAACAGAAAACTGGGTTGTAAATCAGAGATGTAGGGATGGAACTGACAAAATTGCTAATGGCAGCAGATAATTTTCATGAAAAGCATACTACCATCCAGATAACATGATGGGACTCAAGTTGCTCACATGCCACCACACTGTACCTCCAATATACACTGAGATGGATAGATTTATTCTGAGGAAATTTTGATTGACGATAAGGAGATAAGGAGGTTCAGGAATATTTTCCGAGCGTCACCTCGCCCCTTCCATGGCTGTATATTAATTTTAATCTTTGTTAATTAATTTGAAGTTTTTAGGGTTTTTTTTCTTAACCATTCATTCGCCGCAGATCCCAGAAGAAGTCCAACGCAAAAACACGAGATTACGTAGTTGTGAAGGGAGATTAGAAACTCAATGTGAAGGATATTCATCAACTTCAAGAAAAACCAAACCATTGGAGTGATGGTTAGGTTTGTTACTTGTATAATTATATTAGATTCGAGTAAAAAACTCTGCGAGAAAAAGTTCATAGAAATATATTAGTTTAGGAATAAATAGAGAGCTCGATACATTGAGGATTGCTAGCAACTAAAATGTAAATGTTCTTAGACTTAGCTTATATGTTTAACTAGTTCAACATAATGAAATCGAATATGATGAACTGAAAAGGAAATTAATTTCACTTTAAATAATTGATCAAGATAATTTTAATCACATAACTTCATCGCACTGAATTCCAAATAATTCATCATTCTTGTATTTCCTCTTCAAGTAACAACATAAAAAAAAGGGAAAGGAGAAAAGGAATATTCAAATAAATAAATAAAAAACCCAAAATCTACTGTATGAATTGAAAGAGGAGCGCATGATAGAAAGGTAAAGAGATTGGAGACCAGGGAATCTCTTCAGAAGATGAGCACGTTCTTCCATTCATTGATGCCCTCGTTTCCAGCCTTTTCAGGAGCCTACTTACTCACACAGAGAGAGAGAGAGAGAGAGAGAGGGAGGGAGGGAGAGAGAGAGAGAGAGAGATCTCACCGATCCAGCAGCCATAGAAATTGATGGCCTAACATTAGGTGTCTCAGAAATACTCTTAATAAATTAATATGAATATACATACAATAAACCCTCTGTGCTGCATAGTGTGCCTCGTAGCATTTACAAGTAGCTAGGAATTTCCCACCCCATTTCTCTGCAGATGAACACCAGGAGCGACAAACAAGAAACTTTATTGTGACATAATAATATAAGCATTCACGTAGAATAGCGTTACCATCTACCGCTCTTCCTCCCTCCCTGTCAACTCGTTTGGCAACACCAGATTGGTGAGAGCTCTGGCTTCTTACATCACATACATTTGACCTCTTCGAACAGACTGCAAATGTCTTGATAGCTTTGATGAAATGTTTGATGAGGAATGGAAGGACACCCCACGTCTTGTCGTCCATAAATGCATGATTAGCCCATGTATCATCTCAGCGCCTGATCATTAATTAGAATTCAAATTAAGCCTCTAAACCTTGCATGGATGAGATTAGCTGATCTTTCCGGCTTCAGAAAGTCCCTTTCTGATCGGAGTTTTCTAGTTTTCATCGCACCTCGTGGATTTATGTGCATTTATCGTCATCATTATGCTCATAGAGATTTATTTTAAATTAGATTTACCTGAACTACAGATTTGAACCTTTTTTTTTGCGTGAAGAGTTCGCTCCATGATAATCCTGCTTTCTAAGAGTGCAGCGGTTATTTTTGAAGTACGTATTTTTAACATATCATAAACAATCCGAAAAAATTATTTTTAAACAATATTTTTTTGAAAAAGTTAATACAATTTCAAACTGCCAATCCCTCTTTTAACCATTATAACTAAACAAGAAACATATATATAATATATATATATATATATATATATAAAGTAATATTTGAACGAACACAATTATAGTACGGAATTTCACCCCAAAAATCCCTCATGTATAACAAAAAGGAGAACATGGTGGTTAGACATGCATTAAAGTATAAACCAGAAACAAGTGGACTGCTTCTTGCTTTCATGTTGTCACAGACCAAAACACCATTGGACAAAAATTGGTTTGGCCTTAGAAGACTGGTCAAACACCAAATCATTATAAGAGACGATAAGAAATGAATATAATACTAAAGAACAACTAGCCTCTTGATCCCCATCTCGCAATATCTTGGATAAATTTTTTGAAATATTAAAAAAAGAGGTTAAAGGTGTGAAGGTTTTTTTTTACTACATCAATTTTAAAATCTTTGTAATCTACCTCATTTGAATTTCAAAATAAATTTTTATGGGAGTTAAATCAAATTAAATTGTTGATTTTATTTATAAAAATTAATGTAATATTGATAACTGGTTAAAAAAAACATGACTTTGCTTTTAATAAAATTTTAAAATAATAATTTTTTTACAAAAAAAACTATTGAGACAGTGACATATTAAATGGATTTTAGTCCCCAAGCAAATCCTATAGAAAGCAAATAAAAAATTATTAAACTCATTTCTCAATCAACTCAATGTTAAATAATGAAATTAAAAATAAAATTCAACTATAAAAATGAATCAATCAACAAATTCAGGCTAATCTGTCAAATATAGATCATAAGACCATGATAACAATATAGAAAACAAATTGAAGCAAAATTATAAAACTTGATTCTCAATCAACTCAATGTTGAAAGGTGAGATTAAAAAAAAATCAATTAGAAAAGGGAAAAAAATAACAACCCAAGTCAACTCTAGTTAATTGATCAAAACTCATAACCCGGGTCAAGAAACTGTGATAACTTCATAGAATGCAAACCAAAAACACATTATAAACCTTAATTCTCAATCACCTAATATTAAATAATAAAATTAAAAAAAAATCAACTAAGAAGGACAAAAAAAATACCTTAGTCAATAAGCTTAACCCGTAACTTAGATCATAATAACCCAATAGGAATATATATATATATATATATATATATATATATATATATATATATATATATATATATATATATATAAACCATGATTCTCAAACAAACTGATTTTGAAGAATTAAATTGAAAAAAAAAGTAAAAAAAATACAAAAAAAAATAACCCAGGTCAATGCAGGTTAACTTGTCAAATCTGGATCAAAAAATTAGAAAAACTCCATAAAAAGTGAATAAAAAAATTATAAAAGTTTGATTCCAAATCAATTTAATGTTAAAGGATGAATTGAAAAAAAATAAATAAAAAAATAATTTAAGTTAACACGACTAATCTGTACATAAAATTTGTAATTTAAATAATAAAAATAAGATAAGAAAACAAAACAAAATGAATTATAAACCTCATATTAGAGAATTAAAAAAAAGTTTAAAAAAAATTCTCAGAAAAAAGAAAAGGAGTCCTAGAAAAATCCTCGTTGCATTTGTTTATGTACCTATCTATAATAAAAAGACAATCCCGTTTAATTTTAACTTAATTATTGGAGTGCACAGTAGCGTTCTCGTAAAAACATAAAATAAAAGAAGTAGCTGTATTGGACAAAGCAAGGAGCAGGCAGAGTCTTGTTAATTGTTATCTTGCCAGAATGGGGCATGATGATGGGCCCCACTGGACAACGACAACGTGAAATCTGGTAAAACCAGAGATGCCTCTGTTTTTTATATGTTTTCTCCGTCACTCTCACCACTATGGAAATTTAGCACATGGGACTCCGTCGTTTTAAAAATCAGGCAAATCTTGTGGGCCACCCCGGATACTACCGTGAGTGCCTGTTGCCCCCTCCGCTGCCTGCCTCTTCGGGTTCTCTCTTTTAATACCCTCTCGGAAACATTCTAGCCACATATTTTCCCCCCCTCCTCCCAAATCTTACCTCCAGATTGGATCTTAATGCAATCCCGGCTACCACATGCCTTGTTCCTCCGCTACAAGCTGGCTCGAACCGGATAACTGATCCGGATCACTGGGTAGATTGTTTTTTTTTATATATAAAAAATTAGATTTTATTAACATGTTTTCCATTAGATATGAATTCAGAATTTGATGAATATTAGATATTATTTTTTTAAAAAAAATATTAAGTTAGTGATTAGTTGGACGATTATTTTTTCAAGTATTGAGACGATTGTATATTAATTGGTTTGGATTAACCTTCTAAATCCATAATCTAAGTTACGAGACCTGTGATAACCCTTAATTGAAAACAAATCAAAATAAATTATGCAGCTCAATTTACAATTAACTAAATATAAAAGAATGAAATTAAAAATAAAATATTCAATTAAAAAGAAACAAAAAAGACCCGATTGAACCTAAGTTAACATGTTAAACTCGCGGATTAGGTTATGCACCTCACCAGGTTCAATAATATTTTTGTAAATTATTTTTTTATTTTAATCATACAAAAACAAAGATATACTCTCGCAAAATTGGACACCAACCAAATAATCAAATATTCATGTGAGACTGTGATAATCCTACAAAATAAAAACTGAAACATATTGCAAATAATGATTCGAAATCAACCAAATGTTACAAGATAAAATTGAAAAAAAAATCCATAAAATAACCAATAAAAATTCAATATTAAATGATGTAATTTTAAAAAAATATATCAAAAAAAAAAAAGTTGGGATGGCTAGTCGTAGGGGGCCTAGCATGCTATGATTATTTTTTTAAAAAAAATTAGGTGTATAAGCCAACCAACCCATGCTTCTACATCTATTTTTTTTTCCTCGTGAAAAAATATGTCACCCATCTATTCTTTTTTTTTTAAAAATAGATGTAGACAGGCGTCTTTTGCAATCTAAAATCTAACCAATCATGGAGGTGCCAAAAAAAAATCAAAGGTGATTTTTGGACCATAAAATCCATTTCATACTATTTCTTATCCTAAAACATTTGAAAAACACCATAAAAACCTAAATAAACTCAACCTAAATAAACTCATTTGTGGTTTCAAATCACCAAAAAAGTCAGTTAAAAAAACTGAGAATAAACTGAATCCAAAAAATTCTAAAACCAAATCTACTTTCTCAAAAAAAAATTAAGGCCAAAGAACTCCCCTCATAAAAAACTGATAAGCTAATGTGACGAGAAAAAAAAATTGAGTTCGAACACACTAGAAATCTGTTTATGACAAATCTAAGACAATTCACAATTCTAAATGACCACTAAACAGCATCGTAAATAATTAGAATCTTTATTTGGAATGAGGTTAAATTAGTCCTTGTTGTTAATGACCCATTCTTTTTTTTTCTTTTTTAAAAAATTTTCACCTGCTACATCAGTTTATTTCTCATCTTTTTATTAACTATTATAGAATATTAAATCTTATTTTTTGACTATTTAATATTCATAAAAAAATTTATTAACTTTTTTACTTACTTGAGATATGTTTTTACCTCCTGACTAAACATCCCGCTTTTAAAAATAGTGATAGCTACAAAATATTATTAAGTTAAAATTATGTTATTTTTAAAATATCTTTTTAATCTATATTTATTTTTCTAAAATTTTTAACAAATAAATAATGCTGGAATGGTAAAATCCCGTGCATGACACCCCAATTAGGCAGAGAGGTTTTGGGATCAGACTGACGTGAACAGATTAATCAGCAGAGCTGGCGCCTCTGTTTGAATCTTCGCATCATTTCCCAAACTCTCCCACAAAACAACAAACGACTGAAATATATTATAAAATATTTCTCGGACAGAGACAGGTTAGATAAGCTTGAAAAATCTCCAAAGCCCGGAAGGGGATTCAAAGAAGTCTCCCACTTGCCCTAGAGAGAGTGCATTTCAAACGCACAATTCCCAATTCCAAGTCCCATCCCTCAAATGTCTCTCAAAAGAAACATCTGCAGGGACAGAGTCATAGATTCCATATCTTTCAATCAAGAAAACGAAGAGCCCACAATATTTGACAGAGTGTAGATAGATGGCTGGAGCAATATTTGATCGGATCAAAATAACAGAGCCGATTTGTGGTTTAATGGGGGGATATTGACATCTCGCCGATTCTCGAGGAGACAAAGGAGAGGGAGGAAAAAAAGAGATTTAGAAAATAGACCTTCAACAACAATCTCAACACATATATTGATTTGGTTCTGCATTTTGAGCATCTGGGTTGGTTAGCTTTACCTCAATAGAACAAGAACAGCTACACTTTTGATACTTCCTACGAACAAACATTAACAAGAAACAACGATAACAGAAGCAAAGAGGAACCCCTTCCCTCGTATATACAAATCACCTAAAGCATCAATGTCATGTGGTATTTTTTTTTTTCTTAAAACAAAACCATAATAACATAAATTCAAAAAAGAAAAAAACACTAAAATGTTGTTGTTGTTACCCTTCTCTCTATGCCTCTCTTCTTCTCTTCTCTGTTAACCTCTCTCAGACCTGTACTTGCTGCTGCTGCTGGTAATATTCTGCTGCTGCTGATACCCTTTGCTAAAGCCATCTCTTTTTTGCGGTGAAGAAGAAAACAACTGACCGAACCCAAAACCTGACCTTGAACTCCCTCTAAGGGAACAAACAGGAACGTTAAGAACTGGAGTCACTCTAACATTAGCAGAATAAGATCTCTCCATTCCTCTATGTTTAAATCTTGGCCCTCCATTAAAACTACTTGGACTACTTGAACTTCTTTCCAAGCTTTGAAATACTATTTTCCCTGATGAATTCATTCTTGGGCTATCCACTGAAACCCCACTACTTATTGAAACCTCACTCGACTCCCCCGCTGCCCTCCGCATTGGGCTCCTCCCTAACCTTGCGGTTGAAGAGGTGCCGCTATTGTTGTTTCCATTCTCTGACAATGGCTTCACCATTCTCATTCTTGGTGGGTTTTGGTTTTGATTTCGGTTGAGAATGAATGGATTCGGACCCGGGTTTTGCATTAAGTTGAGGTTGGTGCTTGGTTTATCAGAGTCGAGGGACAATCTTGGGAGATCTTCGTGCTCGTGGGATGAAGATGAAGATGACAGCGATAAGCGAGAAGAAGAAATGGAGAGCGATTCGCAATCCAAATCTCTTAGCAGTGGGAGACTCGATGAATGATCTAATAAGGTGTAGGAGAAGGAGGAGCTTGAGGACGATGTGTTGCAATTGCAGGTTTTTGAGTTCCTGTGCAAGATATGTTTAAGGGACTTGGGATTCGACGAGGACGAAGAAAACAATGCCGTCCTGGTTGATGGTTTTTGAGTTTCAGGCTTAGGGTTTTGGTGTAATTTCTTTAACCCCAGAAGCTCCTTCCACCGGCTCGAACATCTGGGAGCTTTGGGGGAAAACAAGTATGGATCGGTCCCGGAAATCTCCATCTCCAATCTCCGGCAAGACTTCACCGGCTCCCTCCCGGGCTCCGGCAGCCTTACCGCCTCGGTCAACTCGTTGACCGAGGTAGAAGTAGATGGTGGCAAGGATGGTTTGCCGTTACCAGTATTGATTTGTAATGGCATTAATTTCCCATCAGAAAACAGCTCATCTGCAGGGAGCATGGTGAAGGAGTTGTCTAATCGGAACTCAAAGTCGACAGAGTCCGTGGTCTCCGGTGGATCTAGTTGCTGTGGATGAGGTGGGGTTAGAGGAGCTGAGGAGGCTGCAGCAGCTGCAGCTGCTGATGATGATGATGATGATTTGGCGGAGGTAGTTTTAGAGGTGGTTGTGTTATTACTATCCTCTTCACGGCTAAAAGAGATTCTCGGGCTTAACCAGCCATAAGATTGGTAAGTTTTGGGTGGGAAATTTTCAGGGGACATGCCCATGTTGTTAACACAAGCTGAGGCCATGTTGTAGTAAATCTTAAAAAGACACCCTTTTCTTGTGTGTTTCTCGGATGTGTTACATTTGAAGGAAATGAAAGGTGAGTTGGGTTTTGTGAGTTGATTGAGATCTAGAGGTTGAGTTAGAGAGAGAGAGGTTTTGCTGGAGAAGAGAGGAGGTAGTTTTTAGGGTTTGGAAGTGGGAAGGGATGCGCGTTTGCTTACTACTTAAAAGTTTAGTCCCATCTCCCAAGAGCCAGGGGACGTGTGTTCTTGGGTGTTGGCCGTTGGGTCTTTCTTTGTTCTTGTGAGCACCCTCTGCCTTGCTGTGATCACATGAAAGAGATAGATGATTATCCAGGAGTGATTGTATTTTAGCAAAAATATTTAATCAATCCTCATAGTTTCAGAAAACTACATGTTTAGTTTTTATATTTTTATATTCTCTTATAACTTAATTTTCTTCATTCATTTCACCTTTTTTTTCCTTTTTTATGTTAAAAAATACAAAAGGTCAAAAAACAAGTAGATGGCATAGAAAGATTGACAAAAAAAAAAAAAAAGCGTTTTTTAAACAAAATATTATTACATTAAACATCCGGTCAAAATACTATTTAATTGTTTTTTGTACTCCATGGATTAATTAATTATAATTGACTCATTTATTATGTGTTTATTACTTGCTTCTTACAAAAAGGTTTTTATACTAATAAATTGATTATGTTGCATTGAAGGCAACACCACCCAACGATGGAGCAAATTATTTCATGGAAAGGGCAGCACAGATTTCATATATGTTTCCTTTGGATATCAATAATTATATGCCATACTATTTTTTACAAGGACTTGGGTTTGATTCCTTATTTGTTTTTATTTTCTTCTTCAGCAACATGTGCTTTCTATTTTTTAGGTTTTCGAAATTTGGATTGTGTTAAGAGAATCCTATTAACAATTAAATGGGCTTTTCAAAATTGCTAGCCCATTCATTTAAATGACCTAAAACAAATTGATGCTAGCCCACCCCATAGTCCAATCAATTTTTTTTAAAAGATTTTTAACTTTAAATTGATTGTTTATAATATTTTGGATTGTTTTGATGTAAAAATTGAATTTAAAAAAATAAAAAATATTAATTTTATATATTTTCAAGTAAAAAAAAATAAAACCTACGAAAATACCAACAGCTCAAACTCAAGTCTTAGGACAGTTCAATGAAATAAGCAACTTTTTTTTCTTACCTGACAATTGTCGAGGAATGGAAGCTAATTTAATTTCCCCATTGCTATAGATATTTAGGCAAACGAAGCCCACAAGAAGAGAGCGTCGTGCAAACAAAAACAAGAAAGGAGTTACGATTTTAAAATATAAAAATTCAAAATCCCTAATCTTACAATAATTTTCTTCATTGAAAACAGCTCCCACCTTGTTTTTCATTATTTTTTCTCATATTTTCTCAATTCTTGAAATCCCATGTAATGATATAATTGGAGAAAATTTCCATTTTCCCGTTTCTGCTTTCTTTTTGTCCAATATTAAATCCTCCCTCAAAAAAGGTTAGAACACCACCCACATCAAAGCAAGATAATGTAATATAATATAATGAACACCACAGCAACCACATTGAGTCTGTTCAATTCATTAAACATGATGGGTTATCTCCATATGGTTAGAACAACATTCTCCAAGCAAGACAGCTTGTTATGGAAGTAGTTTTCATGCACTAGAACAAGACCTCCTTGAATACATCAGGTGGTCTTCCTCGGCCCCTTCTGAAACAGAATGCCTTCCAAAGCAATTGATTTCATGCTTTCCTTTTTCATCCATGTTTGATTGCATGCCTTCATCACCCCCTTCCACCCATTTCTTAAGCTTTTTTAGCAACTTTTTCCTCTTTGGATACGTCTTACTACTGCTGGCCACACCTAAGCAAGGTTCCTCATGATGCTGCTGCTGCTCCAAGTCACAGTCTGCAATTTCTCGACCTACTAGTTCTAATTCCAAGTAGTTTTTCTTGTCCTCGATCTGTAGCTGTAGCTGTTGTTGTTGTCCATGACTTCTCATCAACTCGTGCCTTAAGCATGCATTTGACCATCTTAAGTAAATAAGCTCTGTAGTTTCAGTTGCTCTGTCCTTGTGTAGTTGTTCTAGCTCATTTACAAGCCTCTTATAATCTTCCATTCCTATTCCTTCTGCTTCAATCTGCAGATTGAGAGAGCTGAAAAATCTGAGAATACGATAGCCAAGAAAAATCAGCAAAAGACACCTACCTTTACGTCAATTTTCAGTATAATTCAATGGCATTCATATAGATCAGTCACATAAGTCGTAGAAATCTAGACTACTAGTTATATATTAGTTCTACTTATACAGAGTACAAGGAAAAGATAAAAATCGACCTTTGAGATCAATGAAGCTGGACTTTCTGCTGCGTCAAGCTTCACCAGAAGATCATTCTTCTCCTCCTGTAGTCGATTGACAACAGCTTCAAATTCCCTAACTTCATCATCCAATTTCTTGACAGCATCGGTCCTCATCTCTAGCGCATCACAGAATCTCGTTATTTCTGCTTCTAAACCATTAATCCTTGCGTTCTTTTCACCTATAACGCGTGATTGCTCTCGTGTTCTTCTCGAAAGCTTCTTTACCTTTCTTTCAAGCAACCGATTTTCCTTTTTAGCAAATTCAATCTGTTCAAGAACTCTACGACACTCCACCATGAAATTCTCAAACCCTTGTGTCTGAGCTTCTATTAATGAAATCTCCCTATCCAAGAAACTGACGTGAGCAGTCTCCAATAACAACATGTTCTTAAGCTCCTCAAGCACAGAATCCTGCTCTTTCATAACACGATAGCGAAGAAACTGTATCCCCAAGCTGTGTTCTCTCTTTTGGAGCTCTTCAATTTCGTTTCTTAGACCTAATATCTCCTCTTCAAAATGAATATGTGAAGCTACTGTGGAACTACAAACCTGGGAGCTTGTGATCATGTGCTCCTGGTCATCATCTTTGATGGGTGAAGATGTAGACTGGAGACTATGAACGCTTGCTTCATCTATAAAATCATCGTTAGAATCAATGGTATCTAATACAGGACTTACTGTGGTCTGCAATGAAAAAGGTTTAGCTATTGTACTTCTTCTTAGAACAATCCTGGCATAAGCAAAACCAGCAACAGAAAGAACCAGAGGTATGCCAGCTTTTAGGAATAATGGCTTCATGACCTCTGTCTTTGATGATGTGCTCCCCATCTTGAACATTGTTTAGTGAGCTTGATAATCAACACAAAATCAGATTGTTTATAATCGAACGTGATCTCATTTTTTCAAAGCTATGTTGAGATTCTTTACCTTTTGTGTTCATTAGCTTCCCTTTGTTTGAAGGGATGGTGGGCTGTTACTTTTTGACTACTCTACAACACCATACGCCACTTTCATTATACTTTCCTCGTGTTGTTTGGAATCAAATTCTTTTTTGGTTAAATAATCTTCTCCTCGTATAAAGATGGTTCCCTGCCTTCAATGCTATTCATGATGCTTCCATGGAGTCAACAAGTCACTATATGGGCCTTAGTGCAGGCCCGTTAATTAGCCTTTACTACAAGCCGATGCTTGTTCATTGCCTCGAGGTTTCCTTTCGTTTTTCCTTCTTTCGATTCCCCATTACCCTTGACCAAAGAAACAATAATCGTGCTGATGGGCTCGGGATTTACTCCGAACTATACATAAAACACCCATAAAACATACAAGATCAAAACCCTAATGCGTCATTAAAACCAGACACGTGTCATTTTCTTTTGGGCCCATGTGACCCATTTCTCCCTTGAACTGGGGAGCGATAGCTTAATTCCTTAAAAGCCCTAATTGACCCAACAAGCTCATGAAGCTCATCTCTAAAATGGACAAACGATGTGGACATAGAGCTCAGCAAGACAATACTAGGGCAAAAGGCATCTTCTTCAACTTCTTACCATCTCTATCTTACATCTTCTATGAACACAGTCCATCTTGGCTCCAAAAAAAAATTGTTTGCTTACGGACTTAATCATTAGAAGGCCTCCACAGTCTACAAAGAGGACTTGTTTTGTAGGTGTTCATGCAACCCAAGTCCAAAAGTTCCAATCTCTTAATTCACCTATCGGTCGAGAAAAGAACTTGATCATGTGGGGTTTTATGTGAACCTCATCACTCACCTATTTAATTTTAAAAAAGAAAAAAGAAAATCAACCTTTTTACTACAAGTCAACACTTGTGATTCTGAATTTTGATTCATGCAAGAGTTTTTCTCTTAAGCATCCTAGAACTTTCCTTTTATTGGCTGTGCTGCTAGGATTTTTCGAAATCTAGTCACTTTCTGAATCCTCTTTCCTTTTCAGAGATCAATGGTCAGCACCACAGAACTGGTGGTTTACGTGTTGCATTAGCTAGGTCAGCTGGTGGTTTCTAAGAGCTGCCTCTCCTATTCAGGTCAAACTGTTGTTCTTGTCTTTTCTACCCAGTAAGAAATCCATGCAAAATTGTTCCATTCATGGCGCATTTAATTGTATTCTTTTTTTCCTAGATCCAATTGTACTGGACTTAGAATCGCAAGCTTGTTCTCTGCCTCATCAAGGAACCCAACAAGGCATCCAACTGCTTTTTCCCCTCTTGACAGATAGAGAGTAAGTCTATTACTTGAAAATTATTGGATGCTCCAGTCTCAGGTCTCAACACGAATGGTCTAGCAGCACACAATAAAAGGAATGCCAAATTATTGGATGGTCTGTCTCAACACGATCCATGCAAGCTAGCTCAAGAATGCCACCTTCAAATAAAAAAAATGTAAGAGAAAAAAAAGTTTCAGAATATCTCATCTTAATACCGATCAATATATTTTTTTTTTCTTTAGATGTATTAATTTGTTATTGCCACAACTCTCAAAGCATTCTATTCCTGAGACATTAAGATTTGGCTGTGTTCGTAGCTTATTGTTGCTAGTTTTACTGCAGATTCAGAAGATGAGAAAGATTCCAAGCTAAGAAATAAACTTCAAAATTTGTCTACTTCACCAAATCTTGTTCCAGGATCATCAGCAGTTGGAAGCTCGGCATCCCGTGGAATTCTTAATCAATCATTTGGTCTGCCTAGATTCCCTCTTAACCAAAGCGTATAATTATTTTTTTATATAAAAATGATGTTCAGATGCCTCAAATGCATTTTTAAAAAAAAATGTCATAACTTGTGTTATAAACTCGAATCAAATAAGTTAGTTTTATTTTAATTAGATAATAAAAAAAAAAGGCAGAAACAACATATGAACCAAATTAGAAAGAAAAAAATGATCACGATAAGAAAAAAAAAATGTAGCTCAATAATTGACCTATTAAATAGGAAATGATGAAAGTGGATTAACAAAAGGATCTGAGTTAACCCTAGTTAACACGCTAAACTTGTAAACCGAGTAACAAGGGTCGAGTCAATTCAGGTTAATTCGCCAAATTTGCGGCCTAAGTCATGAGATTAGAATATCTAATAGGAAAGAAAACGAAGAAAATCACAAAACTCATTTAAAAAAAAAAAAACACAATGTTGAATGATGAAAGTTGAAAGCTAAAAGCTGAAAGCTGAAAAGAAAATAATAATAATAATAATAATAATAATAATAATAATAATAATAATAATAATGTCAACCCACGTTAACTTTTTAAATCCATAACTTGTGTCATTAGACTGAAAGCACCTTCACTGAAAAAACCACAAAACTCAATTCACAATCAATCAAATGTTGAAAGATAAAAGTGAAAAAAGATTTTCAATTATTAAAAGGATTTAAAGCAAAAAACAAAGCAATTAAAAAAATGAGGATCAAAGTTAAAATAAAAAAAATATTTTTTTTTTATTTTGGATTGAATGGTGAAATTAAAAAGAAAAGTCAATTTAATAAAAGGATAAAAAATAATCAAAAGAATGAAAATTGAAATAAAAAATAAAAGTAATTTTTTATTGAAGGGTATCAAAATAAAAATCAATTATCAAAAGGACAAAAAAAATCAAACTAATGAGGACCAAATTGAAAAAAATAACATATTAAATTAGAATTGGAGGATGAAATTGAAAACATATCAAAATGTTATGAAAGGGTCAAGAACAAAAATTAAAAATCAAAAGAAGGACTAGAGCTGACATCTAAATAAATAACATGACAATTCTAAAATTTTAAATGACTGGTGTATTTTTTGCGTGGAGAAAAAGAAAAAAAACCACTGGCATCGCATTGCCACTCCAACATCGTGATGTGTTGTCTTAAAAGGAGGAGGATGCAACAACAACTTTAACGACACGGTTGAAGCTGGTTTTTAGCCACCATTAGCCTTTGTATGTGTCGCTTAAGCATGATAACGTGACTTACTTATTGGCGTATTCAACGCATGTGCCAAATATTTTTTTTAATATATATTTATAAAAATATCAGATTGCCCGCAAGACTACTTGATAATCACAAAAAAAAAAAAAAAGACCAAGTAAAACCAAGACTGAAATTTTGATTTTAAAAAAAATAAAGTCATTTTATTGTGCTGTGAGTGAAATATTATAAAAGCTCTAAACCCAAGTTAAATACTTTTTTAAAAAAGTAATTAAGTAATTATACTATGCATTTTTGTTATAAAAAAAAAAATTAGCTGCCCCTGTCAATTTTATAATGCTTAATATAACATATAAAAAGAATACATAACCTCAAAGGCCATTGGGTTTTTTTGATTTTCTTGATGAGCAAAAGCATTATTTTACTGTTTCAAAAAACGTCAAAACACACCTTGTCTACATTATTTTCCCGAGTCCCCACATCCTTTAAATTTGCTTTCACTTATGAATTTGATAGCTAATTGCAGCCAGCTTTATTATCCATTTAAATTTTGTTTCTTTCCGCTCATCATTTGAATTACGTTTCCTATGCCAGTCTTTAGAACAGGAAATTTAGACGAATAGGTCACTGCAGTGTTTACATATTGAACATCATAAGCTGTTTCCCTGCGAAGCTTAAGATAGTAGCTCGTTCGTTCTCTAATTTTTCTTGGCAACAACATTCTTCCCTATTCTTTTTATGTTCAGACTGAAAATCAATGCACATAAGAGAGAATTGACACAAAATTTGTAACCTGATACGATAAGTTTACAAAATGTTCGAGAAAGTTGGACAAAGAATAGATTACAGCACCATCAAAATTCAAAACTACTGCTCAACCCCAAACTTGGTGAACCGAGCAACTAAGCAAAATAATCTTTTCATTAACTTGTGAGATGCAGTTTTCCTTTTCTATGTTTTCAGGCGTTTCACAAGGATTCTGGACTTGTTGAGGGTCTTAACTTTGAAGGCATTCGTTCACCACCAAAGTGGAAACCTGACGTGTTCTTAGGTGTGATGGACATCTTGTTCATGACGTAGTCAAATTCATCAAGATCGATATCTTGATCATAACTCCTTGCCATCCCTTCTTCCATGAAATTCTCCTCATTCAGAACCCCAAAATCATCAGCTATGTCTTCATCACTGCTATCTTCATCGTCATCATCATAAGTAGTTTTGACATGGTTCCAGTATATAAAGTTTGGCCGGATGAAACCTCTGACATAATTGCAAGGACAAACAAAATGAAACTTCTCAGCAAATTATGTTAAAGGGATGGCGATATCTATTTTTTATGCCAAAAATCGCTTCCTTCATGCCCCTGAATATTTTACTTGTCATAATTTACGTTGTTATAGTGACTTGACTTACAAATCTGTTGAATAATGGGAAGAACATGTCACAGAGACTTGAAAGAAAAGTCCATGCAATAGGTAAAATACAAACCTGTCACATTTCTTCAGCAAACACGGGTCAAATGGGAAGAACATGTCCAGCCTCTCCAGCCCACCAAAATCCCTAGAAAGATCCGATTCCAGCAAATCTTCGAAGATGAATGCTTTGGAGATGGTGAACAGATGGGCTGCTTTAGCTTGTCTGAGAAACTCATTTACAATTGATGGCAAGCAGACCTATTAATCCAAGAAAACCAATACAAGCTTAGAACTTACTAACACAAGGGTTTTTTTTTTCCAAAATGTAGTTGGGGGATGACGTGGTGGTTATTTTTAAGGCAACACCACTCACCTCCAATGGCCCCAATTTGTGCTTCAATATTGGCTCTATAGGCATGAGGAGGAGCTGTGATTTGAGGGTAGGAACATTCATTATTGATTTCATATGAAAACAGAGCACATACATAATTCCCTGCGGTAAGAAAAAAAAAAATCAATAAATCAGCTTTACAACTTCATCCACCAGGAAGAATCTATCATATCATAAATTAAGAACCTCCTATTAGAATATGCAGAATAGATTTTGCAATGATAGAAAGAAAAGGTTTAGGACTCCAACATGTGCAATTTCAAACAAATTAAACATTGCAACAATAATGGAGCAACAAATGAGAAGTAGCTGTGGGAGCGGCAGGGCTACCAAGTAGCGATGAACTACAGAGAGATAAGCACTATAAAGTGGAAAATGTGGTGGTTCGGGTGAAGCTGCCTCAAGGCAAAGGAAGCAGTTCAGTTTTCAGTGTTAACACCTTCCCTTTTGGTAGCTGAAGCAGTGATGGTGATGGTGACATGTAATAAAATGTCTATAGGATGGAACGTCCTCGTATAATAGAAGTAAAAAAAAAAAAAAATAGATCTATTACATGATATCATGAACCCACATTTTAAAAGTAACATAGTCCATGCTTATATTTCCAAAAAAGGAAAATAGATCATATCAAAAAAACACATCAGCCAGCCATGTCAAGACAACTTTTGAACCTATTGCCAAAGCACCATATACCTGGCATGCAGAATAGAAAACTTGATGTGCTTTTGGATTCATGCCACTATCCTGCTCTTCACAATATCTCAAACACCAATCCACCAGCCTGAAACACCATAAACACAAGCAGCAGATTAAATAAATTATCTTCAATTATTTTCCTTTATATAGAGTTGTTGCAAAAATACCACTAACAAAAATATTGACTTGATATTTGTAGTTCAAAAACAGAATTTTAAGCATGTCTCTTAACCTTTTCAACATGTTCATGACGAAGGCAGCAGATAGAAACTTCCCACGAGCCAAATAACTAGAAAGATAAGCCACAGCACTCATCCTGTATCAAACATGCAAAATATTCATTTAAAACTAAAACTCAGTAGTCAACATCGCAATCGTGTCCCATGCAACAATTAACATTATTTTAAAACTTAATGTCGAAGGTAAAAGAAAGCATGGACTGCATTGCACAAGGGAAAAAGGTTTGGAGACACTAAGTGCCTCAAAAGAATATCACTCAGGAGTGAACAACCCTGTCAAAATTAATGCATAAAAATACCGGCCACCTAATCTCCATGTCTTCCAAAACCACATTACCTCGTAACCGGTGGGTTGCAAGTAGATATGAACAAATCCGCGAGTGTTTGAGCAAATTTCACACCACAATTTTCAGGATCAAGTGCACAGGCATAGAAAATCGTGAACTGTAAGCACAAACAACAAAAAAACAAATAAGAACAGCACTCTTCCTCAAATGCAAAACATATAGCCCACTATTAAAAATGCAAACAGACAGCCCTCTTTCTACACTCCCGCACCCCCCTCTCTTTTTCAGTCTTCCTTCAGGACCCTACTAGTTGATCTAGGGAACAGCCATGCATCTAATGAACATCAAAGCAGTCTTAACATACCCCAACCATTTACATAAGCATGAAAGCAAGAACAAGGGCTTACCTGAGAAAACTTTGACTTGTACGTGTTCAAAATAGTTGCCATGAATGAAGATAAAAGAGTTTCAAATACCTATAACATCAAGGGAAATTTTTTTTTATGAAGCAACCTAATGAAATACAGACGTGATGAATATAACTTCAGATAATACCTCACTCAAACGCTTCTTGTCTGCACAGGCTTCAAGGTGCTCGAGAAATTGTATCATCAAGCTATCCAGCAAGTCAGCAGTGACATTTTTACCTAAATTCCTGAGAGTTAACGTGCTTGGAAGCTGGGCAAATAACAAGAATATTAGTTTCCCTTAGGACAGCAAAAGAAGCAGGTAGAAATACAACTTGGAACTATCATGTGTGCTGACCAATACACTTAAAAATAAAACACATTAAAACCATCAAGGAATGAGAATTGTTTAACACATTCACTTGTTGAGACTATATCTTGAATATCGATGCAGATGGTGATATTCACCTCACAATTAAGGTGCACAAGAGCACCATCAAGAATTAAAACCAAGAAGTAGAGGCTGACAACATGATTTTTATAAACAATTACATTGAAGCTGTCACCAAACAGCTTGATGGTGCAGAATTTTCAAGTTTTTTTGTAACTCTTCTACGTCCACATAAAATACATCAGAATTGCAAGTGTGCAGACAGGTTCAATAGCATGTATGTGCAAATGACTAATGACTGGCGATCTTCTACAAGCTTATCAGTAGATTCACAGTAAGGTAAATTGTTTTACACGAGTGTAAAATACACCCAAGCACTAGCATTGGTGTCAAGAAATTCCCACGCTTTGAAGCACTTGTAATGAAGACATGTATTTAGTTTACAGGACAACCATCAACCATTCACAAAATTTGAAGATGGTGAAACATTCAAAGAGCTCTCAGGTATGAAATGGTCATGTAATTAGTTCACTGGACTATCATCAACATGCACACGGACTGCAGGGGATAGGGAATGGGTACCCTCCACCTGTTTTTGTCTGTTCCAGAAATTAATAAAACTCTATAATCATCATTCGTGGAATCTGCATCACAATCATACCTCACCATCATTTGCCTGACCATCATCATCAGCTTCTTCTTCCTCATCTTCTAACTCCATTGTAAAGATGCCTTTACTAGGATCATCCCTTAACAATTCATCCCAACCAATTGCAACCTGTAGGGAAAACCACTGAACATTAAAGGTGATGCAAAAATAAGAAACATTCTAGGACACAACTTATTACAACCACTTACATCCAATTCTAGCATCATATTCACCACTTCCACAAGCATACTGTTCCCAACAAATTCTCTAATAGCACCACCCTCCAACATTAACATATTCTTCAAATATATCTCCATCTGTAAAAAGCAAATTAATAATAAGAACAAACTCTAAACAATAATCCTAGGCAAAAGCTGTCAGGCAGTATTTAAAGAACCCTATTTCAGGATAGATTATCTATAGGACATTGCTGGCCAGGTTAACAGCAATTACAAATAAGAACTTTAATATAAATTTCCCCAACCCAACTAACATCTATTCCTAGATAGCTCAAGCACATACAACGAGAGAAAAAGAATCCAAAACATAACAGAAAATTGAACTCACGCGACATTTTAGACGATCCATGTTGAAATCCTTCCTGAAGAACATAGGCCTCTTTTGTACAACAGTTGTAGACAATTTCAAGGCTGCCAAAGGCACCAAATCAACAATAACTTCTAGACCAGTATGCACACGAGGAAGAACTTGGTCCTTTTTTGCCTGACCACGTGGATGCCGGAGCATATCTGATTCCATCGGTGGCATAAAATTGTTTACAAGCATATCAAGACATAAATCAACATATTTTCCATTTGAAGCAGCCTGTAAGACCAAAAATATATAAATAAATGATGGTTGCCTCACACTCTAGAAATACAGTTGCAAGCAAAAAAAATTAAGACTACATACCAAGCATATTATAAGTTCAAGCAGTGCATCCATCACATCAGGCACACAGTTCCACATGCTCATTCCAAAAATCTGGCAAGAGAACTACTTATTAGAAAGAAAAATCCAATGACACAGGAATTAGAAAATAACAAATCCAAACAAAACCAACTTACAGATTGAAGAAGAGAGACATGGTCATCGTCGTTTATGTAAGAAACTGCCCCAGATAGTGCCTTTAGACTCGTCTGCAAAGTGAGCACAAACAATATTATCAAGTCAAGGAATAGTTAGTTGACTATAGTAGGCTTGACATGCAAATGCTGAATTGACAACTCCATTAATCCCAACTTTCAAAAAAGCAAAGCGAAACTAAATATAGTTTTGATTCAGAGAAAAAAACCCACCAAAAGCAAAGCCACTTTATCAGGAGCAGAACGATCTCTGTGATGCAAAACCCCAACAAGCTGGTGGTAACTGCTCCTGTCACCCTGAGCACACCCAAAAAAATATCAGCATTCTATTACTTGCTTACAAAAATGCAACAAAGAATTGGAAAACAAAATGCTTGAATGAACAGATGAATTGAATAAGAATTCAAGCAAGCCTGTGTGAGAAAATTATCATCATTATTATTATTTTGGAAACAACTAGCTAGAAAAACTACCTTCTGACCCTTACTAGTGTTCACTGGTTGGTTTTGAGTAAGGTCAGAGTCAAACCCAAAACCAAATAACTTTGAGGACTGGAATCGGACTGTTCTTCAAGAAAGACCAAAATGAAAACCAAACTGAAAAATATCAGTTTAGTTTGTTTTTGTATTAGGGTTGAGGACTCCTGCTCAAAGAGTGAACAAATGGATCGGTCAACCCGAGAGCTTCTAGTTCGCTCAATTTTTTTTTTAGCATTCAAAAGAATAATTTCAAGCAAAAAGTAAAAGATGAACCTTCAAGAAAATGTAAAAATAAATAAATGATCAGCCCAAGAAAGTAGGGAGGCAGGTGCATAATCAAGTGAAATACAAAAATGGTGCAGCATGCACCATAAATGTAGACAAGCCTTTGTCTCTGCAACTCCACAACCAATTACAAACACAACACTTCTCTCTCAATCTAACTTCCATTCCTATTCGAATCCTAAATTATTTAAACAACGAATCCCAGTTCTTTCAAACGATGAGCACCTCTCCTAGACTGAGAATCCAAAAGATGAAGTACAGTGTGAATCCCAAACCCACCATAAAACCTACCATAACCCTGAAACAGTTCATAACTACAGGGTCACCAAGTTAGCTTGGTTTAATCAACCTAACCAAGCCACTCAACATCCCCGCCTATATGCAATTCCTATAGCAATGTGAATTCAACTCTACTGTTTCTTACCAGAAAAGGGATCAAAGTTTCAAGAATTTAAACAATTTCTCCTTAAACTACTTATCATTAACTATCAAAAATAAAATTCAAAAACAGAAAACAGCTTACCGTTTTGACAGATAAAAGGGCATCTCTAACATGATAAACTAAATCCCAATCAGTAATACTAACACCTTCCTCCACCTCCTCTTGATCCTCCATTGCTCTATATTCTGTATATTGATGGGTTAACTCAACACCCATCTGTTAATCCCCACTTAACCTGAAAAAACAATACCAATCAATAAAAACAACAAAAGGCATCATATTTCGAAACCAAGAAGCACAAGCAAAAAACCATTTATAAAAAAGCAACAAAAAAAGAACTTACAGAAGGCGGGTTTTTTTAGCTTGGTATATAGCTTTCTCTTCTCTGTGTTTGGATTAGTAGTGTGGAGCAGTGACGAGCCGACGGTGAAGCCGTGGCGGTGAATTTATGAAGGGGGCGGCTGGCTCTTCTTTGTATATGAGTTTGTGTTTTGCGTTTCGGCTGCTAAGAAAAGAAGAGTAGCAAAATTCAGGGTTTTGCTGCCCCAAGGGATTTTATGTGGTGTGACCGTGTGAGGCGACCATATTTCTTTTATTTTTATATTGACCACCAAAACTCTTTGTTTTCGTAATTTAGTTACATATTTTTGGTTATTTACAAATTCACACCATGTTTGTAAATAAGATCAGAGTGCATATAACTTTACAAGGGAAGACTATTAACACTTCAGCAATTAGCACCGCCTAGTACACATTTATCTACACTTCGTTTCGAGTTGGATTAATTTTTAAAAAAATTAAAAAAATATTAAGCATAAAATTATTTTTTTTTAATATCATTAAATTCAATTAAATAGTTTCGATCTTAAAATCTATCAATTTGACTCTTTTTCTAACTTAAATTTTAAATTAAATTGTATAGAAGCTAACCCACAATGAATTATTAAATTTAATAAGTTAAAATATAACTTAGATAACCGGTAAAAACATGGCTTAACTTAAAAAAAAAAAAAAAAAAACTTTAAGATATCAATCTTTTTATATTGAAACAATGCTAGATTTGATCAACCTCAGTCAACTTTGTAACCTGAGTCATGAACTTCAATAGGTTTAATAACTTTGTTATTTTTATAAATTATTTTTATTTAATTTTATCATAACATTAGATGCTTTTAAAAATTAAGCATCAACTCTAAAAAAATATTTATTTGAAATTGTGATAACCTTTATAGAATATAGAAAAAAAAATAAACCATGAATTCTATTTTTCAACCAATCCAATATTGAATAAGAGTGAAATAAAATTAAACAATTAGAAAAACTAAAGGACCAGAAACTAAAAAAAAAACATATAAGGTTCTAATGGGTAAATCCATTAAACCTCGTGAATTAGGTAACCCGAGTCAACATGTCAAATCCGCAAACAGGGTAATGGATTCTATTGAGATTAATAACTTGTTTTTTTTTCTTTCTAAATTATTGTTTATTTAAAATAACAAAAATAGATGATTCACAAAATCGAGCGTAAAACCAATACTGAGACTTGTTTTTAAAATTATGATAACCTTATAGAAAATAAAATGAAACAAATTATAAACTCAATCTTCAATCAATCTAATATTAAAGATAAAATTTAAAAGAATAAATTTATATAAAACAAAAGTTCAACTAACATACACATCAACAGGCCCGTGAACTTTCTAAAGTTTAATAACATGTATAGACAATCACATAATCGAGTTCAATTAAAAAAAGAAAAGATACCCCACTAAACTCACAGATAGGGGCAACTAAGGTTATTTCGTCAAACTCACAAATCGGGTTATAGACTCCATAGTTTAATAGTCTAGTTTTTTTTTTTTCAAAATTATTAAGAAAGAGAATAGCAGTACATAAAATTGAGATGTTCTAGTAGCTGGGCTGACGACGGCTTGTGGTGGTAGGCAGGCGTTTGTTCCAGGCGGTGATGCTATTGTTTCGGTTTTTTTTTGTTCCCGCTACCTTCTGTTATCCCTCCCCCTCCCCCTCGTTTGTTCTGTTTTTCCTCGTTTATTCTTCTTCTTCTTCTTCTCCCATGTCTCTCTGCATTTCTATTTTTTTTTCCTTCTCTCAGTTCTGTTTATATTTCTCCCTTCCTCCTCTCCTTCTTTCTCTCCTTTGTTTTTTCAATTCTCAAAACGATCTTCCTCACTGATTCTCTCAAGTCTCACAGGCTTTCTTCTCAAAATTTCCCTTTTGTTTTACTCCGAAAACTCTCATCCTCCGTTTGCTTGTTCGTTTGTTTTTTAAAACCAAAAATCCTCCCCCATGTTTTCTATTCTTCCCTCATTTCTCTCTATTGTCTTCCATTTCTCTCCTCTGTCTCTCAAATAAATCACCTCCCCCCTTTTATATTCTCTGTCTCCCCCCCCGGTTTCTCTCTTCTCTATTTATAAGCAGAGGAGATGGAGGCACCCTGCCCTGTCTTGTCAAGGTGTAATGCCGGTGGGCGTACCACTACAGGGTATGCCCTTCTTTCTCTCTTTTTACATGATGGCGAGTGAGGGTGTACATGGTTGCATTTAATGGTGGCATGGTATGGGATGTGTCATGTTTTTTTGGCAATTGAGGGGAGAGATACAACTGCTATAAAGGAGGATGTAGGGGAAGAAGAAGCCACATGATGCCGTTCAAAATGGCATCGTTTGGGTTTTTTTTTATTTATGAATAGTGATAATGCATGAAACGACGCTGTGTTTTTCAAAACGTGTTGTTTCATTTAAATGGAAATTGACACCAAAACGCGTTATATTTCAAATCAATCCTTCAATTTGCGTGACTTTTCAGTTTAGTCCTTGGTTTTGGATTTCTTCAATCAAGTCCCTAATTGACCATCTAACTTCACTATTTATACAATTAGGCCCCTGATTTGACCAAATCAACTCTTAAAAATTATAATTTGACCATTGAATTTTAATTTCTTTCAATTAAAGCCTAAATTGACTTTAAAATCAATTTTATTACAATCAAACCCTTCATAAATTCAATTAAACCTTCAATAAAATTTAATTAAGTCCATCAACATCTAATTTTAGACTTCCTCGAATCAAATTTCTTCATCAAGCAGGGCTCTTCATTGGTTAACGATATACTGTTAAATTTTAATCTTTGTATTTTTGAACCTTCTCAACCAAATTTTAGTCATTTTCTAGGTGCTCTGGCATTTTCTTTTCACTACTATTGTTTTTCAGATTTCTTCTTATTATATTTTTTTGTATTTTTTTTTTTATGCAGGACCTAAAAATAGTTACAACAAAGATATATGAATTAAAGAGTAGAAGCAGCTTTTGCCAAGGTATCTGCAGACAAAATTGAGCTAGCTATTGGCCGTGGATGGGCAGTAAAAAATCCCTAGAAGTTAGGTTATGCCATACCTTATCAGGCCCCAACTCAACCAATTATACTGAAATGCATGAAACAGGTTGTTTCAAGTTGAGATGTGCAGATTGCAAAACTAGTTACGCTGGATAATGAATCATGTTGTGATTTATGATAATATATATATATATATATATATATATATATATATGATATATGACCACTGTTTTTATGTAGTTATGTCACTCGTTTTTGTTGACAACAATTAAGTTTTTATGCATCCAAATCTTGTTGCATTCATTGTCATAGAAAAGAAATAAAAAAGGAAAAAGATTTCACGTCATGCAATTGAGTTATATTCATTATTCATCCAGACTAGTGCTCATTAATTAGATTTGTTTGTTGATTTCATAATTTGGAGGGAAATTAAGATATCACCTATAAATCCCTATGTAAATTAATATAGTGATATTTTGGAAACAAAGTTCACACACAACAAATATAGTAAGTTATTAGATTTGTGTTCTGCATTGCGTTGTGCCAAAATATCTTTTTTTATCGGTAAAAAAAGATGCTTAGATGATGCAAAAATATTTTAAATTTTGTTTTAAAAAAATAAGACTTGGGTTGTAAAACTTGACCGAGAAAAAAAAAAAGAGAAACCTATAAAAGAACATCAAATAAAAAAAATCCAAAATAAACCGGGTTGCTTTGAAAAATCATAAAAAAATCATATAGAAGGAACAAAGCCTAATTGCTAATGATATAAATGATAAATAATAAAATTAAAAAAATAACCTTAAAAAACAATAAACCAAGTAAACACATGTGAACCTTCTACACTCGAGCTAAGGTCTCAAACTCATAGCCAAATGAATGAAAATTAAATTCAAAAGATTAAATTATTAAAGGGGAATGAAATTGAAAAAAAATTTTAATTTTATAATTTTTTTAAAATTATTCCAAATAGTGAAAGATGAAATTAGAAAAAATATCAATTTAAGGAATTAGCAAAAAAACCAGGGTCATTTTCAAAACCAACAAGAAACCTATACATAAAGCAAATAAATAAAAAGAACAAGACTTGGTTTCCAATTAAATAAATGATAACATCAAAAAAAAAAAAAAGCTTAAACAAAGGAAAATAAAACCAAGAAAAACTTGTGAAACATCCTGAACTTGATTTAATCTCTAAAACTAGCAACCCGTGAAATTCTAGATCTAGATTCAATCAAGAAGCTTAACTCTCAACCAACTTAATGTCTAAGGATTAAATTGTGAAAAAAAAATCAATTTAAAAAATTTTATCAAAGTATAAAAAAAACAATCAAAAGAACAAAGATCAAAATTGATAGAAGGAAAAACTTAAGAAGGATGAAATTGAAAAAAAAAATAAAAATGTTTCCAACAAAAAAAAAACAACAATTAAAAGAATAGAGACCAAATTTGAAAGATTAAAAATAAAAGATGGTTAAATTAAAAAAAAATTCTAATTTTATTGATTATTCAAAATAGAAAAAATAGTAATAAAAAAGATAAAAATCAAATGTTAAGGAGGGAAATTGAAGGGGCAAAACATAATTTACGGTGGATAGAGAAAAGAAAAGGAAAAAAATGATATGGTTGTTAGCGCCAAACAAGAGGTAAGTTTGGCACACATGCTAACCCAATACAAAAAAAGGCGTCGAGGTGTTTCAAACGCTGCTATAAAATGGTATTGTTTGGTGATTGGACAACCCCGTATGAGCTTCTTGAAATGCATGTGGGCAACTCACTTGTTGGCGTGCGTTATGTTTTTTTTAATATTACACATTTATTAAAATACAAAAATGCATATGGGTTAACTTGACACTGATATAAAAACCATGTGGAAAAGATCTAAACACTACTGGAGGATAGTTTTGTTAATTTTGAATCTAGAGGCAATTAAGTAATTTAATTTTAATAAAAAAAAAAAAACATAAAAACCCTTAGGCTTAAGCCATCCTTTTTCTTGTTCTAGCAGTATTTAAGTAATTTAATTGTTCTAAAAAATTAAAAGATTAATCTACCCCCCCCCCTAAACAATTTGAAAATGATATTAAATCATGGTAAAATGGTCATCTTGCTCCCAAATCCTAGTGTTTTTTAGACAGGGGTAAATTTGTCAAAACATTATTTCATTGAATAGTATTTATTGGCCCACGCAATGTTATGGGTCAAATTAAAATATTGTTATTATAAAAAAAAATATCTAGGCATTACTAATATTTTTTCTAGTAAAAAAAAAAAAAACCGTGTAAGATTGATCCGATATGAGTCATCAACTTAGAATCAAACAAAAAAAATAACCACAAAGCATAATTCCTAATAAAATCAATGATGAATGATGAAATTAAAGAAAAAAATCAATTAGAAAATGAGAAAAAAAATACTTGAGTCAAAAAAGTTAACCCGTTAAATTTACGGTCCGAATCATAAGACTAGGATAACCTCATAAAAAGTAAATTAAAAAAAATATAAAGTCTTATATCTGAAAAATTTAATGTTGAGTGATAAAATTTAAATTAAAAAAATCATAGATTATATATATAAAAACTAAAGATGGAGAAAAATAACTATTATAATAAATAATATTATGTGAGAAAGGATATTGAAAAACTCTCTCCTCTTTTATTTTTTTTTAATCTCCTAACTCGAATATCAAGTGTCAGATATTTATAGTTTAGTATGCATTATTTTCTGTTATTATGATAAGCAGTCTCAAGTTTAAACCTTTTTATTTATTAAAAAATAATAATTTTAAATGGCAAGTCCTCCAACATCTTCGGGTGGAATTAAAAAAAAATAAAAATAAAAATTAAAAATTAACGTGGCCCATGTTACAGTTTCTCCAATCAAATTATATTAACATATATATTTTTTTTAAATGAAGGATTTTCTCGGTTTAGATTTTCTATGCTAAGGTTAAATTCTTAATCAAATCATTTACACATCCTGTTAAACCATATTATTTTCGTGCCTTGTTAATGCAGTATCAGTCTTGTTAAATTTCAGTTATTATTTTATCCGAAATCCTCAGTTTTGTCATCCAATTAAAAGCAAGATATTGATATCAAAACTAAAAATTAATGAAAAATCTCTCCATTACATCTTACATATCTGCAAAAAAAAGTTAAGGTTAGAACAGGAGGAGGATTGGTGAGAAATCATAAGCTTTATCCCGCCCATCGGAATTCAGAACTCGAGCTATTAACATTGTTTTCTGCAGTGAGAAATAACTTCAGAAGTTTTACAGTTTTCTAGATATAAAATCATCTAGGCAGGCACCTGATAATAATTAGGTAAAGTGATATGACAGAGGATAAGAACAAGATTGATTTTTTAAGAAAACAATGTTGCATGGCGACGTCGTAAGAAGAAGCATCCTCAAGAATCATATGATGCAGCAGTCCTCGTCAACATCAATCTGAAAAGACTCTCATCATAAAAGCTGTAAGACTTCACACAGACAGGGAAGAAGCATAGAACGTGAGGCTGTCTGTCTCATAATTTATCTATCACTAGGTTTCACAAATTATAAAAAAGGGTAATAAACGGGTAATTACTTGTTTAAGTTGCGTAGTTGATGCAATGCACATGCATGTTTGCTCATGCTATATCATTATCTTGGATACAAATACAAGAAGGGTTGCCCAGAAACAACTGTCGCCATAAATGTGTTGATTCAAGCATGAGTGATTATTTTTTAAATTTGATTTTCTGACCCTTTATTAAACGTCCCGAAAAAATAATAATTTATATACTAGTACATATTGATTCATTGAAGAAATCATAAAGTTTACTAAGTATCATGCAAATTAATCGTGAAGAAACCATGACTATTCACGTAAGCTATGAGTTAAAATTAACTTAGAAACGATGTAAAAGAAAATCTAAACCGCACAAGTTCACGTAGAATGTGCTGGTATTAAAGATCAGGGAAAATATTAAATTGTAATAAAAGCGAAAAACAAATCAAAGGCATATGAAAGAAAACATGTAAATAAAGCAATAAAGATAACAATTGTAAAAAAAAATTAAGAAAATAAATTGCATAAAAATAAAACATAAAGTTGTGAATAACTCAAAAATTAAATTGCAAGAAAGATGAACTAAAAAATTATCAAAAAACATGAGAAAAACCTGTATTGAAATTGTATAACAAATAAAAAAAATTGCAATATTACGTGTTTTTTAAAAACCTAACTACTATTTGGATACAAATTTAAGACAGGAAAAATAAAGATATATTTGATTAAAGAAACAAAAACAAAGCATGAGAGATAAAGATATATTTGGATACAATTATATTTTTACAATAATTTTGTACTAAATTCCTACATTTTTTAAATAGAAGGTAAAGAGAACATGTTTTCAAAGATTAATATTTATTGTGTTTTTATTTTTAAAATATAATTATAAAAAACTCTCAATTTCAAAATTATCCAATAAAAACATATAAGGATAAAAATAATTGTTATTATTATTATTATTATTATTATTTTGATCAGTCTAGAATATAACCAGCTTTTTATAAAAGATGTCTATTTCCATAGCTATTTTAGGGCTTAGCATACTACTAAAACCTAATGTACTCATAGCTTGGCACACTACTAAGCATGCTAGGATTGGACACACTGTCAAGCTCAATTGTGATTGAGTCTGGCTAACGTCAAACGTAGTGTGCTCTAGACTTGACATACTACTAAGCCTTTTCGTGGTTGAATTTAACATATTGCCAAGCCTCTACTCTAGACATGTTTCTTCCCTTGAGTATGTCCAAAAAAAAAAAAAGAGGAGTTATAAGAATTTTTTAGACCCGTTAAAAATATATTTATTATTAACAATTTCAAGCAAAATGTTATTTTGAAGTAGAATAAGATAGTTGATGTAGATTTCCTTTACTCCTTAAACAAAATTTTAAAGATTAATTAAGATACTTGGCTCCATCACACTCATGTCAATTACTTGATGTTGTTGTTTCATTTTCATAAAATTACTGAAATCTGAAAAAGAAAGTAAGAAAGATTATAGAAAAGGGAAGAACAAAGAAAAAAAAAAAGCACGTTCATGGCTCTTGTGTAGCTTTGCTTTGGAGCTATGCCAGCTGGTAACAGTTGTATAGTGAAATTAATGAGAGAGAGAGACACTTTTTCCTTTTTTTTTTCTTAACTTTATAATAATTCAAGAACAGCACACGTGTCCACAATTACTTGGCGGACAAGTGGACACTGCATTCACTCCACCCCCACAGCTGCTTCTTCTTCCTCCCTGCTGTCAGTTCGCTTCCCTTCACTATTTTTGCCTCTTTTTTTTTTTTAATTGTTTTTGGCATACCCCAACTGCTTTTAGAAAAGGACGTCCCCTCCTATTTACCCTTCTGCCCTCCTATTTACAGTCCTAAGTTTTTCGTCCCTAACATCCATCCTGCCCTTGTCACGGGGAGCTCCTTTTGCAGCACCTTGTCTTTATACCACTGAGGAAAACACAGTACATAACTAATTAAGTGGTTGGTTTGATGATAGATATTGTTTTTTAAAATATTTTTTATTTAAAAATATATTAAAATAATATATTTTTATTTTTTAAAATTTATTTTTAATATTAATATATTAAAATTATCTAAAAATATAACATTTTATTTTAAAAAAATTAAAATTTTATTCTTTCCCACACGGCGGCGCCTATTTTTGGACACACAACATAATGATGAACCGAGGGGCAAAAATGGAAAACAAATAAAGAAAAGTGGAATGAGACAAATAAAAAGGGCAACTAACTAACAATTAGCAGCAGCAGATCAATTATCCCATTGATAACCGATCAAACTCTCTACTCATTAATCAATTTTTTCTATCACATTATCATCCATTTTCAATCAATAAAAAAATAAAATCTTGATTATAATTTTTAAAATCCCAACAAATATTAATAAAAACCACAGAATCCGCCCAAAAATACCAGCAGAGAACACGCAGAGCATGGAAGGAAATAGCTGGATTTCTAACAACACGACGCTAGAAAGCTCCACCTTCGTCGAATTACCTACACTACTCTTCTCCTTCCCTCCAAAACCCTCCATTCTTTCCCCTCCAATTTCTTGAAATACATCAAAATTTTTTTATCCTTTTGGCTTGAGACAGCAACCATGGAAATAACGAATGTGAAATCTGTTGATCAAGCGGTGGAGGAAATTATGAGGATTCATAGATCTTTACCGACAAGACCAGGGATCGAGGAAGTAGAAGCTGCAAAGACATTGATTCGGAATGTCGAAAAGGAAGAGCAAGCGAGAATGGAAGCGATTTCGAAGCAGACAAAGACCCCAGATGTTCCTCAAGAGTTGTTCATGATCCTGCAAGAAATGCAAAAACAGTTGAGCTTTTTTCAAACCAAAGAACAAAAGTGGGAGGCTGTAAAATTGCTTGATCTTGAAAATGTTCATAACCTGTTCGATGAATTCATCCAAAGAGCTTCCAAATGCCTCTCTTGGCCTCCTCCTACTTCCTCTTCTCCTACTTCTGTTTCTGGGTTTGGTTCTTCTTCCAATTATGCTAATGGGGGCAGTAGCTCGTTTAAGGGGAGCGCTGCTGCTGCTGCTGCGGCGGGTTCTTCTTCGATTGATAGATCATCTATGGCTACCACGTCCAGATTGTATTATGCAGAGAAAGAGCCGACGAGGAGTGCTGAATTGTTTACTAGAGATGATAGTTATGTGAAGAAGGCGAAATCTTCGTTATATTCTGATGGGATTGGTGTTTCTTCTACGCCGCAGATTGTGGATTCCACTTTAAAAGCTAGTTCAATCAGCTCAAGTAAGCTTCAATTCCTTGTTTTTTGTGTTAATTCTTTAAAGGGTTTTGCTTGTCTTAATCTCCCAGATTTATCTCAATGATAACGTGTTACCTGTAATTTTTAATAGTAGTCATGGTTTGTGTTGCTGAATGGATTTATAGGATTTTGATAAATTATGGGCATTTTTTTAGTTTTTTTGAAAATTTCCAAGTGTATAGTGTTTGTGATGTTAAGGTTGATTTTGTTTTGTGAATTGTGCAGGTCAAGATGGGGAGAAGTTGAGTCTAATTAAGCTTGCGAGTTTGATTGAAGTGTCTGCGAAAAAAGGAACTAAAGAGCTTAATCTACAAAACAAGTTGATGGATCAAGTTGATTGGCTACCGGATTCGATAGGCAAGCTATCGAGTTTGGTTACACTGGACTTGTCTGAGAACAGGATTGTGGCGTTGCCAGAAACTATTGGAGGTCTTTCATCATTGACGAAGTTGGATTTGCATTCCAATAGAATTGGCGAACTCCCAGGATCTATTGGGGATCTTCTTAGTTTGGTTGCTCTGGATGTGAGGGGTAACCAGTTATCCTCTCTGCCTGCCACAATTGGCAGATTGGTACGACTTCAGGATCTTGATCTGAGCTCAAATAGGCTCTCTTCACTCCCTGATACAATAGGATCACTTGTTAGTCTGAAGAAATTAAATGTGGAGACAAACGATATTGAAGAAATCCCACATACTATCGGAAAGTGTTCCTTACTAAAGGAGCTTCGTGTAGACTATAACAGGCTCAAGGCACTCCCCGAAGCTGTTGGAAAGATAGAGACTTTGGAGGTTCTTTCTGTTCGGTACAATAATATCAAACAGTTGCCCACAACAATGTCATCTCTATTAAGCTTGAAGGAGCTCGATGTAAGTTTCAACGAGCTTGAGTCAGTGCCTGAGAGCTTGTGTTTTGCTACCTCGCTTGTCAAGATGAATATAGGAAATAATTTTGCTGATATGCAATCCCTACCAAGGTCTATTGGGAACCTCGAGAATCTTGAAGAGCTGGATATTAGCAATAACCAGATACACGCCCTTCCAGACTCCTTTAGGATGCTAACACGACTACGTATCTTACGTGCAGAAGAAAATCCTTTGGAAGTTCCACCAAGACATATAGCTGAAAAGGGTGCTCAGGTAATTTATATTCTCTTGCATTTGATGTTTACGTAGGATCTGATCTCTATTGTAAGGCCTAATTCGCTTACTTCTTTTTTCTTCTTTGTTTTCTCAGGCTGCTGTTCAATACATGGTTGAACTTGTTGAAAAGAGGGATGTCAAATTACAACCTGTAAAGCAGAAAAAGAGTTGGGCTCAAATTTGCTTCTTTTCAAAGTCTAACAAAAGGAAGCGCAATGGCCTAGACTATGTGAAAGCCTGAATCAAAACAATTGTAACATGAAAAACAACACGATCTTTATGTCGGGTAAGTTTTTGAATCATCTTCAGCATCATGTACTTCTATCAGTGGACTGAAACCATGGCTGAGACCTTTTTTGATCACTGCCAGTGCGTGTGCTCGCTTTAACTTCAAAGAGGAGGGGGTTGGCATGCAATAAAAATGAAGAGTTCTTCTAAGGCAGATTTTGATAAATTCACGCTGCAGATTGTGCCTTTGTTGTTTCATTTTGAATTGATGGTGGCAGTTATAAAGCTGCAGATTTTAATTAAGTGGCATTCTTACAGAATGACTGATTCAAGGTTTTGTTTCTCATCTTGCAGAGCTTTTAGCAGTTTGGAAAGCAGAAATGTCAGTGCAACAAATCCACACATCAAACAGGGGACTCAGTTCATAAAACGGTTCTCACTCTTGATCCTCAAATTGCAGATTTTCATTATTGTTTTGTTTTTATAGTTGGCTCTTTTCATTTTATTCCATCTGTATCTGTTGTCCTTTTACCGTAATGAGGTGTACAATTCAGCCGGCAGATAGGAGGGCGAGGAAAATACTATGCTGTGTATTCATAATTGTACGAAGAAGTTTAACCTTACCTCTACCACATGTAATAGAATATGTTTCTCTATTTTAGATTCAATAGAATTTAAAATTGCTTTTGTCTAATGCTTTTGTTGCATTTCTAGGAAACATTAACATCTGCCGTTCTTGCCAAACATTTAATAAACCAACATTTTTATAGCTATATGGCCATTTTTTCACGTGCCTCGGTGCCTGATGATTTCTTACTGAGATTATAATTAATTAATTAATGCTATGCCGTAATTTCTTGTGTGCAAACGAAATCATGCACTCAATAAGTTGCTTATCGTTAGCTCTCTTGATTTTGTTTTACTTAATATGTAGTTGACCTAGCTGCACATGCATGTGTTTCTTCAACGGCAGTCTACTTCGATATAGTTTGTTTATTTGTATTTGCTACTCTTTACAGAAGATCGTAGACAAAAGAGCTTACGTACACTGCCTCTCATGTTTCCGATTATCTAGAAATTAATTGTTGAATGATGACTGATTAAATCAACAAGTTGGAAGATGAGCATCTTTATTTTTAGCATGCTTACAACGGATACATATTAACATGTCAATTTCACAGAAATGACATTGTTTGAAGTTCATTTTAGCCTTTAGTTAATCATTTTCTTGCTTGGTATTTGTGATATTATAGTTGTACTTGGACTCCTTCGAAATAACGACCACATATGGTGAAAACACCGAAAGAAAAGAAAACAATGAACGGCAGTTCATTACCTCTGGCTATTATGCTAGAATCAGAGCTAACAATACCATCATATTGAGCTCCATGCCCATGAATACCGTGAGCCAATTGAGTATATCTTTACCCTGTTTGTCTCCTTTACAGCTCATCAAAGGGGTTGGAGGTGTATTCTCCAAGAGAATGCATCCGAAAACCACATTTCATGACCTGTGATCTGTGAGGGAGACACCTATCTATCCCCACTTCGGAAGGGAACATCAGTGGCCTGATTGGCTCAGTTGGTAGGGAGGCATCGCAGGATTTTGTGGCAAAGAAGTTGATAATTTCCTGGGCTCTTTACAACTTCACATGATCAGTCTAGATTAGAGCTGGCAAGCTTGGATTTGAAATCCATCCTGTGTGTTATCTGTCAAGTACTTATCTGTCAACTATTGCTATGAAAACTGGTACAGAATCCAAGCCTCTGATACCACACAGGCCCTGAATCTTGACAACTTGACCAAAGTGGTGACAAAAATTTGATGTTTCCGATATGAATTCAGCTCTCACTAATATAGATTTGCACTCAGCTTGGAATTGTTGTTAGCTGCTTGATTTTGGTTTGTGCAATGCCATACATGCATCATTACATAATCATAGACAAAAGATGGTGGGTTATACACAGTAAGTAGTGATGGAATCTTATTATTATATTGAAGTGACCTCTCCTTTAAACAAGAAGCTTTTTAGGGAGAAAAGGGAAGCCAGCAGCTGTAGGCATAAAAAAAACTCGAAGGCCTCGCCCAGAATACATACAGGGACAAACAATATGATTGATTATTAATTTGGCCATTCATGATATAAAGCTAGAGGGGTAGGAAAAGCCAGGAGATAATGCTAAAATCCAGGACGATCCAAAATAGAAATCAGGTTAGATCTGGTTGGTGCATTGTAACATCCTCAATTAATTGAACACAGCTCCTTCCAATCACTGGATGATCATTCTCTTTTCTTAATTTTTATGTTTTAAAAGTATTTTTTTAAAAAATATTTTTTATTTATTTTACTTTAAATTATTTTTGGGTGTTTTCATGTGATAATATCAAAAATAATTTTTTTAAAAATAAAAAAAAATTATTTTAATATATTTCCGAGCAAAAATATTTTAAAAAACAACCGCTATCACATCCCCTTAAAAACATAAAAAAAATAATATGAGTATTTTAATATATTTTCAAGTAAAAAAACATTTATAATGTTACAACACCCCTCTAGAACATAAAGAAGATGTTCCAAATAATCCCACCTACTACTAAGCTACTTGCTAACAAGTTTTCATGACTTTGCTAAATATTTTTATAAATTTATTTCTTATGAATCAAGGATCATCTTAAACTTTTTTTTTTATTACAGGGATTAGAGTGGTACAACTTATAACAATGGCCTCGTTGACAAATATGCGGTGGTTCACATGCTATAAGGGCAGCATGGTTTGTAGAGGGCATAGATCATAAATGAATAATGGTGGTGGTTTCGTAGGCCAATGTAGATGTTTCTATAACCACAACCAGAACTGATAGTGACAATAGCATCTCGGAATGCAACCACCTCTCTATTCAACGATCATCCCATGACCAATAAAATATTAAAATTAAATTAATAAAAAAACTGAAAGCCACGGTGAATTCATTATGCATATAGAGCATGAATTATTTTTCATTGCAATAGTACTCTTTCAATAATAAAAAAAAATCAATCAATTTGTTATTAGGAGTAAAATGATTTTTTTCTTAGGGTCAATAGATTGATAGAGAATAATTCATTCTTTTTTATTTTTTAAATACATAATGACTATATTACTCTAAAACATAATTTAAAAAAAAAAGATGAAAAAGGGACAATTCATTCTTTATATGTTTTAAAAAACATAATATAAAGATTATATTACTTTTAGAAGCAAAAAATATTAAACTTGCATCCAAAGGCCTTTTTCATATTTTCAAATTGTTTTTTTTTTTTTTTTGTAATAAAAAAGTTGATAGAAATGATTTGGTTTTTTGATTAATATAAATATTTGTTAAAATAAAAAGTAGCTAGCATATACGATACACATGCCCTTCGAGCGGTGCTTGTTGTGTCATCCCACATCAAGACATCACCTTCTAGGACGATGATGTGGCGCATGTACACAATAATGTGAGGGTACACAACAAAATGAGGGTTAGGTTCCAGTGAAATTTTTTTTTCACCTTTCTTTTTTCTCCCTCGTCTTGCCAAAATATAAATGTGTTATTTTTTTTTTATTGTATCTAATTTGATCATCTTTTTCTTATTGTTGTTTTTTTAAATTTTTTTTGGATTGATTTTTTTTTCAGTTTGCCCCTCATTATTTGATTTTATTTAATCTCTAAATTAAATTTAGTTCTTATTCTTTTGATTGTTTTTTTTTTTATCATTTTTTTAATTGAATTATATTTTCAATTTCATCATCAGCATTTGATTTCAAATAATTTTAATATCAAATTTAATTATCATTTTTTTAATTGTCATTTCTTTTGTTTTGGATCCTTTTTTATTATATATTTTTTTTTAATTTCATCCCTTATTATTTTGATGATTTAGAATTTTGTTTCATTATTTTTTAGGATTTTCATTATACGAGTTAGTTCTAACCTCATTACCAGTATCACAAGCTTCAAAAGTTACCATAAGTTGACTTTGATATTTTTCTAGTTTTTTTTTAATGTTTTTCTTTTTCAAATCATTAATCTTCAACATTTTATTTACTAGTAATTGATCTTCGTGTTTTTTTTTTAATTTTCTTTTTATAGGATTATCTCAATCTTGTGCCTATGATCATAAGGTTAGTGAGTTAACCCGGTTAGCTTAGATATCTTTTTTTCTTTGCTTTTTATAAATTTTTTTTTAATTTTTACCATTCAACATTGAATTGTTTGATAATTGAGCCCCATAGTTTTATTTAGTATGCTTTTGACATGGTAACCCTGAAATCACGACCAAGCTGTAGATTTGGCATGCATCCCAGATAGGCTCAAGCCGGGTTTTTTGATCTATTTTACATTGTCAATTTTTTTTCCAGTTTATTTATTGTTGTTGCAATTTTTTATTTGTATTATTTAAATTAACCAAGTTTATTAAATACATTCGAGTAAATAATACAAATATTAATTTTTAAAACTTTTTGGAAACACTTGCATCGCTTAGTATTTGTTTTAAGTTGAAAAAATACTCGTGTCAGTTCGCGGCATAGCGCACACCCTTATCTAGAAATACACTAACTCATTATATCACATTACAATGCCCTAGTTGCCCTTCAATTTGCCACCAATTAAGGGGCATTCCTGGTTTCTTGAAAGGGGGGCTCTCCACGATCCATATATTAGCAAAGTTTTAAGACCCTAAACATTGGATATTCTCCAACGCTTGAAATGTTGATATGGTTGCCAAGTGGATATATACATGTTAATGTTATTATCTGAGATTTAAATATAATAGAAGACCAGGAAAATAAAATTTGTATAATTTACCAAGTACATGTGAAATGATCTAGTCGAAATACATGAAATCTTGGTTAATAATAGAATTATTAATCTCAACGATTAAAAAGAGAAGCATTGGATTCTTCACGAGTGGTGCCTCTTTGCTAGGTCAAAGTGACCAAATCTATCTCCCCTTGCATATATAGTATTAAGGCAACAGCCATTCTCACGCTGCAACAAAATTATATACAATAATGTTCATGTCCTTGATTCTGACTTCTGAACAAAAAACAATCAAATCGCGCGCCTAGTCAATATAAACGTACCTCCATTAACAGACAAGGCATGCAGAGACATTTACCAGAGAACCAAGAAAGTTAGATGGTAATAACAGACTCTCCTTGCAGCAGGTTGTTGTCTTCCAATGATGAAGATCATTACAGGGAAGAGAGGAATAAGGAACATGCCGACGTGACAATGAGGGCACGGGAATCCATTGAAAGGGTGGCTAGAAGATTCACGAGAAGAAAGATAAAGCTAGTGGTGGGGATGGGGAGGAGGGTGGTCTTGGCTTGTGTTGTGGAGCTAAAGAGGAAGGTTTGCAGGATCTTGAATGCGAAAAACAGAAGCAGCAACGAAAGGCATGTGTTTTTGAACTATGATATGTGTAGTTATACAAAGAACTTCGATGACGGAAGGTGGCAGCAGGAGGAGGTTGAGTATTATAGGACTCGATCTTTTGCTTTTAGGTATGGACAAGCTAACAGCTTGGCGTTGTAATCCAGATGCACACTCCCTTTCTCGTCTTGTATGATTAGCATATATACTATACTTTGACATCTCTAAGTTCATATTGCTTTATATTCTTGTTTCTTCCCAGATCAATCCCTTCAAACACCTTTTTATTTGTCTGGGAACCATTCTACAACATTAATTTGCATAGATGGATTGCTTTGTCGATCACTAATGTGACTGCGATCAACGTAGAATGATGGTGCTAATCTTGCATTTGAAACATGGCCGAGCTTGTCTCGCTGTTCCTGTTCCAGAGACTAATACCTCTGTGGCATGAAATAGTGGCACATGATTCCTAGCTAAGAAGACACACCTGTAGTTTAAACTTCGAGTTTTAATTCTAAGGCTTTGAATTCAAATGATTTGTTATTTTTTGTTACAAGTGGAATGGTTAGTAGTTAGTGTTAATGACTTAATGGTAACTGGTAGGGACCAACTCAAACATCACAAAAGTTGATGGACTATACTACCATTTCAAAAGTATGAGATATTGAGGCAAACCGAATCCTAGGAAATAGAGATGCAATAAGTTGATTGCACAACTTGTCATAGAGTAGTTTTGTTCATAGTTTTAGAACTCGGTACAGTACTACAGATTTACTTGAGACCTGGCGATTTGGAATCGAAACCAGCTGGGTTGAAAAAAAAATCTGGTCTAACTTGATAGGTCAATTCAGGACTAGAATTGAACTGGGTTAAAGAAAAAATAAGAAAAAAAAAACTCGATATAACCCGACTAACCTAACGATCTGGCAAGACCCGATCCAAAACTCAGTTGCAACCCATTGATTTTTGTTTTTTTTATTAAAAAAAAGCTAACCTGATGACTCGATCAAAATTCGAAACCCGGATCTTAAACCGGGTTGAGTCTAAAAACTATAATTTGATTGATTTTGCTACTTCAATTAATTTAACTAGTGAAATCATCATTAAGTATCAAGCGATTTGAATTAAATCCTGCTTGTACTTGGAATGAAAAAAAAATAAAAAGGATAAAAGAAATTTATTTTTATTGGATAGTCCATGCTCAAAAATCTCCTCAATAATTGGTGTCAAATATTGGAGAAATGGTTGATTAGGGGCACTAAGGAAAGGATGATAACACACTCTTCAGATCGGGTTGGAAGAAACTTGTTGGGCCTTTAGCTCTCAAAATGAAAAAGCTAAGTCAAAGACTTCATCAATGGGCCATGGCACTTCCAATTTTTAGTTTTGAAATGTTTAAAAACGTGGTGATGGTTATTAATTTTTAAAGTATTTTTTATATTAAAATAATTTTTTTATTTTTTAAAATTTATTTTTGATATCAACAAATTAAAAAAATAAAAAAAACACTAAAAAAATTATTGTGAAGTAAAAGAATTTAATTTTTTTTGTGACAAAAACAGGTTTAAACTCAATTCCAAATACCTAGTTGTATTCAAATATGGAGCAATCCAGTGTAGATAAAATATTTTGTATGCAGTGTTTTAGAAAAAAAAAAAAAAAACATGAACTAACTTAACTTATGATATACTCTTCATCTAATTGCTCATGTATGTTTGCTTTGCTTATTGCGAGACTTGAATATTCTTTCACTCTTTCAGCTTTGAAAAAGAAAAGAAAGAAAGGAAGGAAGGTACTTGGTTGGAAGATTTGATACTTGGGCACCAAGAATACAAGTCAAACAAACCCACCTGGGAGCCTGCCTGGGCAAGAAAAACAAAAGGACAGAAAGGGACTTGGTTGGAACATTGGACACTTGCACACCAAGTATAACCACAAACCGACCTTAAAATAAAGATAAACAGTAAACACTCAGTATAAAAACCCTAAATGTCAAAAATTCTCTCCTAGCGAATTAACGGTATATTTCTCTCTAACCAAGTAGCCTCTTCCTCGTCTTCCTCTCTACAACTAAAAAAAATAAAAAAACGTACAACAATATCAAGTTTATTGCAATCATGGCAGCAAGTAAGTTCCCTTCTTAATTTTCTCAAAAGAGCTCATGCCTTTTAGCTTTTAATATTTGAACCCCGATCAATTCTTCTTTAATGTTTTAATGAATTGATTATTTATTCATGTGTTTTGTGTGGTTTCTTGATGTGTGTTAGGGCTCATGTTTGAGAATTCATGTGATGTTGGTGTCTTTTCAAAGCTCACCAATGCTTATTGTTTGGTTGCCATTGGAGGTTCTGAGAGCTTTTATAGGTAATTTCTTTTAAACGGTTTTCTTTTATATGTGCATTTAGTTAATTAAAGATAGTTAAAAGGAAAGAATATAAGTAAAATGATTTTGTTTTTATGATTGGTAATGTGATTCTATTACATATTGTGTTGTGTACAGCACATTTGAAGCCGAGTTAGCAGACGCTATTCCTGTTGTTAAAACTTCCATTGGAGGCACTAGAATCATCGGTAGACTTTGTGCAGGTAAAGGCCTTTTATCTTTGTTATTTTGCAGCCTTACGATGTGTTACAAAGAAATTCTGACTTGTGTTATTGGTTTTGGTTTTAATGGTAGGAAACAAAAATGGACTCCTTGTGCCGCATACTACTACCGATCAAGGTGAGTAATACAGTTGTGAAAATGGTGTTTGGGGTAGTTGTATAAGATGCCGAATTGGTGGTTTAACAAATCGTTGTTGTTTTAGAACTTCAACACTTGAGAAACAGTCTACCTGATCAAGTTGTGGTTCAGAGAGTTGATGAGAGGTTATCTGCCTTGGGAAATTGTGTAGCTTGCAATGACCATGTTGCTCTAACACACACTGATCTTGACAAGGTATTTTGAGCTCTTCCTTTGAATTCATTCTTTATTCCCTATTTATGTGTTTTTGATGCTCTCAGCTTCTTGTAATTTTTCTGTAATTACAAGTACTTTCTAGATGTTGATATGCCTTTTCTTGACTGTTTTGATCAGGGAACAGAGGAAATGATTGCCGATGTTCTTGGAGTAGAAGTTTTTAGGCAGACAATTGCTGGTAATGTTCTTGTGGGCAGCTACTGTGCTTTCTCCAACAAAGGTGGCTTGGTAAGATGTTTAATATACTTGGCTGATGCTTATGCAGGCAACAACTAGATGTGAAATATCCAAGTATGCTTCTGAACCGATCACTTTGTGTTGCAGGTCCATCCCCACACATCCATTGAAGACTTGGATGAACTTTCAACCCTCCTTCAGGTGCCTTTAGTGGCTGGAACCATAAACCGTGGCAGTGAAGTGATAGCTGCTGGCCTGACAGTGAATGATTGGACTGCATTTTGTGGGTCAGACACTACTGCTACTGAACTTTCTGTCATTGAGAGTGTTTTCAAGTTGAGGGAAGCTCAGCCAAATGCTATAGCGAATGAGATGAGAAGCTCATTGATTGACAGCTATGTATGAGCCATTAATGTGGGCCTACTGTCAAAAATATTAATGGGGCTATCTTGCCCTAAAAGGTTGAATCGCTTGATAGTCCGTGTTGAAAGTATGTTGATGCTCGACATCACATGTTTTATTATGAAAGATTTTGTTTGAAATACTATTTTTCACTAATGAAACAAGGAGAAGCTCTGTTGTTTCATTATAGTTCTTCATAGCTATGGAGAACAAAAAATGGACAATGGAAGTTGGCTTGCTGTTGCTGGTTTTGTATCATCAATATTGCTGTCTTGCTAAGATACATGCCTCAACTCTGTTAATTTGTTTTCCAACTTAACGCCGACCATTTGAGATTTTTGCCTTGTATGCTTGCAGCATGCTATATGCTGTAGCAAGGTTGTGGTCAAATCTGAAGCTGCGTATCACAAGCTTTAGCTTTTTGGAATGGTAGTTTTATTAATTAAGGACTGGCAATTTTAGCTGATCAATGATTTAATTTTGGAAGCCGCCTTATTCTGAGCTGGTCTAGTTAGTTGATGCATGAGAATTTTGACTCTTCATGTTGCTTTAAATTAGCTATATACCATTTTTTTTTTTCAACAGCAGCAGAAAAAATTTCGATTGATGGCATTTCCATTTACTCAAATATGTTGTTTCCTTTGCCTAAAAATGCATGCAGTGGGGCTACCAAACCTTGTGGGCTACTGGCCCGATGTTTTTTATTTTTTATTTTTTACCGTGATATTCATCCTGTTTTCTCCTTTATTTTCTGACAAAGATGTGAAATTCATTGATGTGGGTAAAAAGACAGATCGCCTAGATAGAATAAAGGACTCGGTCCAAAGTACACAACAGAAATCAAGAAGCTATTGTGACAATGTTTGATGCCTAAAAACAAAGAGACTTGGTGCTTGGTTGAATAAAGCCCTTCCAAGGGCTCGAAACATAGAAACACAAAGCTCTTCTATTTATTTCATTTTCTTGCAGACACTGTCACTAGACAAAAAGAAACACAGTATCGACATACAATGGCAGAAATATATTCAACTTTCTACAAACAATGGTAGGACTGGCATACATTATAGATTGTAACTTTATGATGCTAGGTTGCCAGCAGAAGTTGAATTAAAGCTTGCAAAACCTTAGAACAAAAAAAGCAGTTGCTCAAGCTATATTATTAAATAATTTTCTGCAGCCAAAAATTCGATGGCAGCGCTTCAAAATGCTGCCATCCAAAAGTTTTGAGTTCAACCACGAAGGTAAAACAGATTCGGTGCTTCTCTGTTTGTTTGAATGGGGAAACTATCTGTAGACTGTAGTTAAATAGGCATATGGTAGTTGCATCATCTCACTTCATTAACCTTATCTGCTCCATCTACTTTTACGTCAGTCCTAACTTCTCCGCTGGTAGGCCTGGAAGATTTCAGTTCAAAATTCAAATAATGGCCAGAAACAAAGAAAGTTCGAATGATATCATACTCTTCATGCTTGCTTCCAAACATGGTCTCAGCAACTTGGCTGATTAGGTAGCAACTGGATTTCAACTTGAATTGGAATACAATTCTAACTCTGGTATCATCAACCCCGAGGTGTATTTAGCCAAAAACTTTTATACTCTATTTATCTAATGCATGAGAGTGTGTGAGTGCTTATCTAAATGAAAAATCTGCAGATTAGCTGTCACATCTTGGAGAGTTGATTTGGGGGGACCTAAATGACCAACAGTCTATAATGAAGAGGCCAATCAGCTCATGTATAGGAGATAGATTCAAGAGAAAATAGACACCTCAAATAAAAGACAGAGAGCACATGAGATCACATGTTATACGTCATTTTTAGGTCAATCTGTGCACACACCTTATCCTGGCAAAACACAAGTCCAAGCCTCAGCTGTGTTTGATACCATAAGCATTCCTCTAATAAGACATATCTAGGATACCCTAGACCAGAAACCTCTCCAGATATGTGCTATCACTGTGCATAGTGTACAGAAGCAACAAAATGCAAATTGTTGGACGCTTGGATTTCGTAAACAGTCTAAAGGATCTAATTACTCAGAGCCTGGAGACTATGAATGAACACAGCATATGATTTCATTCATTTAAGGGTCAAACTCTACATCCCTTCTCCACTTTGGCATTTTTCCTTAGAGAACATGACTTCTGTTTTTCCAAACTCAATTTTATTCTATTACAGAATGTGGATCACTATGAGATTTTGGTGGCTCATTTACTGAGGTCAAATGGTATTTCATATTCAGATTAGGGTCATTAAACCAGATTAGAAGGTTGCTCTGTGAGGTTCATTTATTCTGAAGTTATCCTTCTAGAGAAGTTCCTTTCGCCTTTGAAAAATTGTAGCCTGGCTATTTTATTGTGAAGGTTATTTATAATTGATTGTCAATACAATCTTACAGACAGCAATAATTTAGGGTCAGGAAAAGTGCACTTACAGTCCACTTAAAACTTTGATGGTGTCATAGAATAGCCATTGCAGAGTCACAACAGGTCCAACAAGCATTATCCTTATAGGAAGGCTTCTTGTAAATAAGTTGGAAAACCCAATTTTCCTCACAGCCTGCTTATGTGAAAGAAAGTTGTCTAGGTCATGTTCTTTAACAGTATAGAGAAGTATCCTAAAACACAAATTGAATAGCGGATAATACCAGAATGAGGCTATCAGCCTTTTTGCTGTAAAGAGAAGCAACAATGTTATCAGCTGGATTAGAAATAAAGCTACCAACAGAGCCAGCAGTGTATCCAGCTAAACATGTCACCCCAAGCTGTTGAGCTTTCGAGCAATCCTCTTTCCTTCTTTTAATAACATTACAGTAAAGAAAGTCTACGGAATGCTCAAATGTTGAGAACATAACCATAGAGACTGTGGAAAAAGTTGTCACAAGTGTCAGTACTCATGCATTGAGAAACTATCAAGGTCACATATTTCAGACTATCGAGTCCTTCATATTTCAAATTCAAGTGATCTTGAAAGAGATAAAATACATAAAAGGGAACACTTAAAGTTGGATGCAGTACATGGTGTGATGAACATTTAGTTGAACTGTAATTTAGAGCAATTGAAGTTTAAGGCTTGTGCAATTACATGGAAGGTTTCGACCCCAAAGCGGAACAAGCCCTCTGTAAAAACTGCAATAGAGAATAAAATTTAACCTTGAAGCACACACATAATGACACCAAAAGGACCCAAAAGAATGAAGGCATAGGTTATGAATTCCTTACCCAAGAAACCCTTCTGTTCTATAAACCTTTGGAAACCCATCAGCCAATCCTTTAGCAAAATGAGGCTGTGCTTGAACTCTAACTTTAACAGCTTCGAAAGGGCAGAGAGCCAAATTGGCAAAAACTTCAGCAGAGGCACTGCTCATAAAGAAAATAAAACTCCTGTTGCTATCAACCAACACGTTGGAGTAAAGGGTCTTGAAATATTCATATAAACCAAATCGACAACCACCTTGAGCACCATAACCAAAGAACTTCCCTGCCCACCCTCTCCAAAAAGCAGAAGGCCCTTGCTCTCTCAATAAAGTAGTAAAACATGAGTATATGCTATAATACTTGACGGGGTTCACCTACAAATCAAAATTAACAAAAACATGAATATTATTTGTTCGATGCCCTCCAAAAGACAATTAAATTAAGTAATAAACAAAAGGCCTAAATACAACTTATTCACTTGATGGGGATCACCGAAGAACATCATTCTATGATAAAAATCCAACCTTCTATAAAAAAAACACAAATAATAGATTCCACAACATAATTAAGCAAGATATTCACCTGCATGTTTACTTTTAAGACATCAAGAGGCGTAATTGCAAGATGGGTGGTTCCAGCACTTAACATTCCACTAACAGCACAAAGCGCATAGTATCCTGTTGCTGCTCTGCCGTCTTGTGCTTTCAGTCTCCTCTGATCTTTCTCCATAACCATGTCAGCAGCTCTCTTGTTCTTTACTTGTCTTCAATTGTTAAGACATTCACAAACAAAAACCTATTATAATTTCTCTTTCACAGAATCATGATTTCTGTCTGAAAGTTATATCGGATTTTACAGGGCAGATGTTGTTAATTTCATGGAGAATCTGACAGCAACTCTGCAAGAATTTACAAGGGTTTATGCCTTGCCTAATTTATGCTGTGTTAGCTTCCTTCTTCTTTTTTTTTTTTCTTTTTAATCTAAGTTAGATTATGTTTGGCAGTGTGGTAGTAGTAGTTTTTTTTTAAATAATTTTTTATATCAAAATGTATGTCAATAATATTTTTTTTATTTTTTTAAAAACTATTTTTGACATTAGCACATTAAAGCGATTCAAAATATACAAATCATATTAAATTTTAATAAAAAAAAAATTTTAAATTTTTTTGAAAACGCGGTGGCAAACAGTTTCTTAGTGTTTCATACTCTCTCATCCTATAAGGTACAAAAACAATAAATACATGTTTATTAAAGAATTTATTTTTATATTTTTGGAGTAATTTTTTTTTTTCTAAAATAGAGATAAAAAAACATATTTATGAAGACAATATTTTTTTTATTTTTAAAATATCTAAATAAAAAATTCTTAATTTTAATATTATCCAACTAAAGACAAGAAAAATAAAAATAATTTTTATTATAGTTTTAAAATTGAAGCAAGGGTTTAGAGAGTCAATTTAGATTGATTTACGTCGATCAAAATAACATCGTTTTGACTAATTTTGTTTTTTTTTTTATTCAATGGGTGTTTGCTCCGGAGTTTACACTAGGTCATGAATCGACCTGAGTTTTTTGATTGGGTTAGGTCAAATCAGATCAATATTTTCTCATGAATTGGTCAAGTTCTCGAGCCAACTAGGCCCAAGTTGGCTCATTAGGTTGGTCTATATTTTATAATTAAAGTTATTATGTTGTTATTAATTTCAATATTGAATACAAATTAAAGTAAAAAAATAATATCTAGATATTTTTTTATCGGTGTAAATTTGATATTAATACATATTAAAAATAAAATAGATTTTTTCATATTTTATTCTTTTGATGCAGATGAAACTAGTGATAAAGAGTTTGTTACAAATCTGAAAGACCAATAACACCATATGTATAAGAACATTATCAAAATACTTAATTTTATTCCTTCATGTCTTCAATTGCCAAAAGACTATTACAATCCTTTATATAAGAAAAAAAAAAACTAAAAAACCCTAATTATACTAAATATAAAAATAAACTAGAAAAAATTATATTCAAATAAGAAAAAAAACAAGAAAAGTATCATAATAAAGAATAGACAAATAAAAATAGAAAGAGATAAAAATAACTATGAAAAATATCTATTTTTATAAATATTCTCCTACATCACTCTCTCTAGATTGAAAGGAACTCATCATCGAGTTTATGTTTCAGTTTATCTTCTATCAAGAACATCCTTTTGAGTATGAGCCACCTCATCGAGAGTAACACCTTTATGCAAACTACCTCACTATAGGCCTTAACACAAAATATTTGTGTGGGTCGTCCTATCATAAATACTTAACACAACATATTTGTGCAGGTTGCTACATCATAGATCTTATAACTAGGATTTCATATAACAACAATCGATGTAGAAAAAAACAACACATTATTTTCTAGATGTCTTTATCTATTGGGAAACCTTTTTCATCCCTTCTTATATAAGCACATTCTGTAACCTTTTCCAACCATGGTTGTTTTGCAACACACAATAAAGAAAAACAAACACCAAGGATTGCCTAGCTCTTTTCCAGCCATGGTTTCTCAACATCACATAAAAAAGCAAAATAACTATTATAACTCTATTTTCTCAAAACTTTTCCATAAAATCCAAAAATAGCAAAGAAAAAAAAATCCAAAAAATATATTTTTGATTATTTACATTATTTTCAACATTTCCAAAGTCTTTTTAAAAGATTTTAAAAATTCACCACATCAACTTATTGAGTGTGAGTGGCTTTCGAGCTCATTTCGAACATGAACAAATAAGACGAACCAAAGCTTAATATATCATTTACCATCCTCCCGGATCCAACCCTTGTATTTCAAAAGTGAGGATTAGGCCCTGTTATCAATGTGTATAATGAAGCTAGATATTGTGCCACATGTCAAGGAAGAGTGCAAACCTGTTGTTGTGTAGCTAGAATGACTTTAGTGAACACTTTCATTTGATGAGAAAGTTGTTGAAGATCTGAAAGAGTTAGAGTAATTATGGTGAGGAGGTCAATTATTCTTTTATGCCTTGGATTTTCTAAGTGATCAACAATTAAAAGAACTTTTGATGATGGGGTATGAGATGAGAATAAATTAGCTTTTTTTTTTTTTTTCAGATTTTCACGAACAATGCTATTAATGAAGTCAATTTTTTTTTAATTGGATATGGGTTTCTATGCATTTGCTTGATGGGCTAACTAGGGTAACTGGACTTCGCCACTGGTTAATATGCTGACTGGGTGACTAGACTTGGCCACTAGAAAATGAGCTTAAATGTGACTAAACTTGGTTGTTCCACACTCTCCTAAAAACCAAGTTTCATATTAGAATATGGGACCCTCTAATACTTAAGTTAGTAAATATAAAAGGGGAAATAAGTGCATAAGAAATAAAAGGATGATGAAGAGTATATGAACTATATGTATGATTGTTTTTCTTGATTGAACTTGCAAATGGGTTTGTTTGTTTGTTTATACATCTCGAGCACGTGAGCTCACCTCATGAAGAGTGAAGTAATAATGGAGAATAATTATTTTTTCTTATAGGTAACCTAAAAAGATGAGTTATTGTTCATTGTGTCTTATGGTGTCATTGGTGAAAAAGCTAACACTCAAAAGTGATTGACATGAAAAACCGGTGCCCCTTGAGAAGATAGGTTGGTGGGAGATAGTTATTAGCAAGATTGGTAGAGTCCCTCTAAAAAAAGGGTTAATGAAAGAAAATAATGACTAAGAAAAGAAAACATGGTTTTAATAGTTCATGCATAAACACAAAATAACATGGTGCTATTCTAATTTTTCTTGGATGTCTTAATTTGCATTTAGGTGGAATTTTTAGGAAATTGTCTAGGATTGGTCCTATGATTAGATCGAGGCCTAAGATGTTGTGGATTTTTATTTATTTGAGTTGCCAACCTAAACAAAAAAACATTTTCTTTATATGCATCACCAAACTTGATATGTTTTAATTTCTTGTCTAATTTAAAAGAAATTATGTAAATATGACCCCCACAACCCAAGAAACTCACACATTCCGACGAGCCACGTTAAATATTACTTAAGATGTGCACAACAAAGGCTAACTTAAAACGTTAGTTCTCTCTTTTTATATTTTTTAAATGATCAATCCAATCATACTACTTGATTGTGTTATTTATCATATTATATATTTATTATTGCAAAATCATTTCTTGGCTATTAGATAATAATTAAAAAGGGTGGAGCATGTATAATTTGTTATTCTTCATATATTAACAATAAATCTTCTTTTTTTTTGTTTTTAATAAACTATATATAATCAAATCATAATATTCACATAAATTTTCTTCTTCCACTTTTTATTAAATTTGAATTGAAAATAAATATAATAGAAAAAGCAAAATCACAATCATGTCAAGATTGTTGGAAAGATTATTTGTTAGTATTTCTTTCAAAACTCTTAAAGATAAGGAAAAAAAAGGACCTTATTTTACAAATATTAACTTGAGAATACCTTTAAGGTAAATAAAAAGGAAAGAAAAAAAAAAAGTAAGAGTAAAAAGAACATCAATCAACCGAGCAAAGAGACCCAAATTGGATGACCACAAGCCTAAGCTTAGATCTTGGGCATTCTGCTTTCCATCATGGGCTTTCAACGACTAGGCTTCGTAGAAAAACAACCTTGCATGCCACTACACCTTCACCGAGGACGCCACAATAGACAACATCATTTGATTTTGTATTGTGTCTTGTCATTCAAATAGTCATATACATGGAAACCTTACAATTCTTTAGGAATGCAAAGCGACAATTAAGGGACAAAACATGCGGTAGAAACACTAACATTTGGCTTAAATTCATCTTTCAAAGCAGAAGAATAAAACAAAGTAGGACTACTGATCATGCTTTTTTTTTTTCTTTTTTTTAATCATTACGTGTTATTCCATAGATACCTGCAAATATGAAGACTCAACTCCATCATTCCGTTCAATTAAAGGTATGTCATCCAAGCTGACAGTAGTGAATTTATGAAATATTCCGCTCGACTGGCCTCATTTCTGAACTCTGATGCTCCGTGTTTATGCTGTTTTCTTTTTGTGCTTGTTATTGGTTGTTGATTACTGTGTGTTGGATTGCATATTTATGGTGAGGGGAAGTCTAGATGGAAGTGTATCAATCCATTTTGGCAGGTGGCAAATTTAATTTTATCGATGGGGATGTGTTTGCTAGCAGTATGTGATTATACAAGTGATCATTTATCCAATTCATTGACGTATCATCGGGACTTTCTTTCTTTGTTTTTTTTTTTTTCCTTTTCTATTTCAGAGTAATAAGGCTATTCATTTGGAATCAATTTGTAGAGTATTGACGGTGGACTTAACCAATAAATTTCAGACACTAATCGTTAAATGGTTGGTGTTGTTTAGACAATTCACTGGTGATGAATAGGATTGCTAGGAGGGAATTAATAGATGGTGATTGCCTGTCTCCCACTTGGGAAATAAGAAGCTATGATTTATACTCCTTGTGCCACACAAGACAATGTCTATCATTTGAATTGCTTAAAAAAGGAAGAACCTGGATATGAAAAATTAGTTATTTTACTAACATTAGCATGCTGACATGGCCTCATGTCATTGTCTGTTTGGTTTCTTTTTGTGTTTGGATTTTGAACTGGTAATATATGATCATAGACATTTTTTCAACCATGTCTTTTGGACATTCTTGGCAGGTACCTTCTCTCTCTCCAAAGTTACAGAGAAAGATTCAATGTTTTAGGAAAATTACTAAATGTGCAAACCAAACCCAAAATTTAATTGCTTCTTAACTTATTTTCATGAGCATGCATTAGTATAGATTCAATGCCGTCAAATGGATCGTGAGTTCTTGTCGTCGATTTGGCAGTGATTTTTTTCACAACATATATATAGTTGGTATTGGTATTAATTTCTTGACATTTTTTTATGCAGGCTTGGTGAATCCTATACTTTTGAGACAGCCCATATAAGTGTTTGATCTGAAAAGCTTGACAGCAATCCCTTCTCCTCTGATATAAACTCTATTCCAGGGAAAGGAGGGTTGTTCATCGGTTGTAAAGATGAGGGGAGCTGTTCTTGTAGCACTTGCTGCTACAGTGGGGAATCTGTTACAAGGATGGGATAATTCAACCATTGCAGGTATTTACATGCCAGTATACCATTATTTTCGTATAATATAGAAATCAAATATCTTTTTTGTTCATTGCATTATTTATTGTCAAAGTTGCATTCTGGTCGTTTGCAATCCATGCTGTGATTCTTGATTCATGAGCAAGCTGGTATTTTTGGTTTTTCTTATCCTCAACTCTTTCTTTGGTTGCTGAGAATATGAAGATATTAAAGGACATAGAAGTTTTGAGTCCATAGAGTTAATGGAAATCTCAACTTTAGGTGCATCACAAGGCTTTTGATTTACAGTAATGAAAGTAAAGTCTATATAAGATTCGGAAGAAGGGAAAAAAAACATGGCTTCGTATCAATTTGCGTTGTGGAACTAAATATTGTGGCCTTCTGTTTTCAGGATCCATTCCTTACATCAAGAAGGAGTTAAATTTGCAGTCTCAACCAGCAGTAGAAGGGCTGATTGTAGCCATGTCAATTATCGGTGGCACTACTATCACAACATTTTCTGGAACAGTATCAGATATCTTCGGAAGACGTCCGATGCTGATAATGTCGTCAATTCTTTATCTTCTAAGCAGCATAATTATACTATGGGCTTCCAATGTTTATGTCCTACTTTTGGCGAGACTACTTGATGGTTTTGGAGTTGGTCTTGCTGTCACTCTTGTCCCTTTATATATATCTGAAACGGCTCCATCTGAGATGAGGGGGCAATTAAATACACTTCCACAGTTTATGGGTTCAGGAGGAATGTTTTTGTCATATTGCATGGTGTTTTTCATGTCAATGATGGATTCACCAAGCTGGCGGCTGATGCTTGGGACTCTGTCAATCCCCGCTGTCATTTATCTAGCATTGACGCTTTTTTTCTTGCCTGAATCTCCAAGGTGGCTTGTGAGTAAAGGAAAGATGATCGAAGCTAAACAGGTTTTGCAGAGACTTCGTGGTAGGGAAGACGTTTCAGGTTTGTCTATAAGCTTGCATTCTCAGTTGAACTCTTCTATTTCTTCCATGTGGTTGAGATTTTTTGGTGGCAATTCTAAAGCTCCTTTGATCTGCAGGTGAGCTGGCTTTGCTACTTGAAGGTCTTGGTGTTGGGACCGAAACAACAATAGAAGAGTACATTATTGGCCCAGCCAACGAGATCACTGGTGAAACTGATGCGAAAGAACAAGTTACATTATATGGGCCCGAGGAAGGTGTCTCGTGGATTGCCAAACCCGTCACCGCTGGATTCAGTAGTTTAGGGATGCTGTCCCGCAACGGCAGTTTGGCAAACCAAACCGTGCCTTTGATGGATCCACTTGTCACTCTATTTGGAAGTGTGCATGAGAACATGCCTACAACGGGAAGCACACGCAGCTTCCTTTTTCCAAACACTGCAAGCATGGTGAGTGTTGGAGAAAATCAAGGTAGAAATGAACAGTGGGACGAAGAGGGCGACAAGGATGGCGAGGACTCTTATCCAGAAGGTTCTAGAGCTGATTCTGATGACAATTTGCGAAGCCCGTTACTATCACACCAACATTCTAGCATGGAGAAGGGCATCAGTCATTGGCGCAATAGCAGCCTCGTAAATTCTGGGGAAGAAGGTGCTATGGGTATTGGTGGCGGATGGCAGCTGGCATATAAATGGTCTGAGAAGATAGGTAAAGATGGTAGAAAGGAAGGAGGGCTTCAGAGGATATATTTGCACCAGGAAGGTACGATTGGTTCTCAGAAGCATTCAGTTGCTTCCTCTGCTGGAATTGACATTCATGAAGATGAGTTTGTACAAGCTGCTGCTCTGGTTAGCCAACCTGCTGTTTGTTCTAAGGACATACTGGGTCAACCATCACAAGGTCTAGCAGCTATTCACCCATCAGAAATTGCTGCTAAAGGTCCAAGCTGCGGTGACCTCTTTGAACCAGGAGTTAAGCGTGCCTTGATTGTTGGAGTAGGGCTTCAAATACTCCAGCAGGTATATCAGGACATTTTGCAACACGAGTTGTTTATATGAGATTGTTCCTTGTAGCAAATTCTGCTCTTTCTGGGTTTCAACAACCGATCTTTGAATTTCATAACTCTCTTAGCTGACTGCTTTGTTTGAGAATGAAAACATCGGTTTTATTTGGTTTTATCATTTGGCTGAAGAACGCAATTCAACAATAATCCTTCACCTGCTCTGATGCATAACATCTTGTCGTTCATCAATGAACTAGTTCTTGTTTTATCAATCATCGATTATAATATTAAACGTAGATTATTAAATGTTCCATCTTTCTTCTTATTTATGCCTCATGTGTAATCTTCTTGTTTCTACAGGTTGCTGGCATAAATGGTGTTCTCTACTACACACCCCAGATTCTTGAGCAAGCAGGGGTGGTAGTTCTTCTATCAAGTCTGGGCTTGAGTTCAGCTTCTGCATCTTACTTGATGAGTATTCTCACTACATTCTTGATGCTTCCATGCATATTTCTTGCCATGAGACTAATGGATGTCTCTGGCAGAAGGTCAGTTTCTTCTAGTTAAGAATTTTTGGTTTTGCTCATTTAGAAACTATGAGTTCTTGACATTTCTAGTTGAGAGCCACATCTGCCAACAGACTCTTTTGCTTCCTTCAGGTCAATTTTGCTGTACACCATTCCTATCTTGGTAGCATCGCTACTTGCTTTTGTCCTTGGCAGTATTGTCACCATGGACTCGTCTTTGAAAGCAGTGATCTCTACTGGCAGTGTTATGATCTATTTGAGCTGTTTCGTCATGGGCTTCGGAGTAATTCCAAACATCCTCTGTGCTGAAATCTTCCCGACTCGTGTTCGTGGCATTTGCATCACAATATGTTCTCTGACATACTGGATTGGAAACATCACGATCACGTACTCGCTTCCTGTTATGCTAAACTTCTTTGGCCTTTCTGGTGTCTTCACAATCTATGCCATTGGATGCACGGTGTCATGGATTTTTGTTTTCTTGAAGGTTCCTGAGACAAAGGCCATGCCCCTTGAAGTCATCACCGAGTTCTTTGCTGTGGGTTCCAAGAATGATTGACCTGAGCATCCTGCTAGAGATCAAATCTCACTGCTGTTCTACTGGAATGATTCCCTGTTTTTGTTTTTTTTTTTTTTTTTGTCATTTTTAATGTGGGGCACTTGCTGATGCTGGTTCAGCAGTGGCTAGTATGGCAGTCTAGCAGAGGAGAGGAGAGTAAATCAAATTTCTATAATAGGCACTACAGCAAAAGGAAAAATTTTCGTTTTCCCAATTGAGTAAATCACTTGCTGATGTAGGTTTTCACACTTGCTGGTGTCTTCACAATCTATGCCATTAGTATCTTTCTATTCATTAATAACCTTGCCATTGTATCTTCTTTATCATCCATGGTATTAGCTCTAATTATAACCATCTCTATTTTCTTGTGATAATTCATCACTCCCCTAGATCTTGACACAAACTCTATAATATTTGATATAGTTCATTATAATAATAACCGGGGAAAAACTTTTTTATCATAATTGCTTTTATTTCATCCCAAATCTTCATAGGTCCTTTTCTATTACTTTTTTTTTCTTCAATACACGTTGATCCCATGAAATAATAATATAGTTGGTAAACTCAATAACAAGTTTATTTTCTTTACCCTAGAGTAATGTTGATAGTAAAAAATCAACTCCATTTCTTTACCCTAGAGTAATGCAAACCCAAATCTCTATCAAAACCATCCTAAAATCTATTTTTCATGTCTGCATTTCTATTGTTGAATTGCTCAAGTGACCGAACTATCCTGGGACTTTGGTTTCTAAATGGCCGAAACCTAGCAACATAGTTATCATCAAAATTCTTGACATTTTCATCTGTATTTTTTGTTATAGATTCTTATAAATGTAAATTAACTCATCTCATAGATCTTCTTCCTTTCAAACCTCTTTGGTCTGAGTACCCATCTTAAAGACTAGCCACTTAAGTTTTCAAACCAGTCATCCCACTTAAGTGAATTAACTCCAATTATTATTGCATGGTCAAATAACCTCGTTCATGATTATTCCTATCTTTTAGTGATGGTGATCTACTCTTAGTTGACATCGTCAAGAGTTAAAAAATAAGTTAGTAGCAACACACACACATATACACACTCCCTCATGTGTTTATACTCAATAGATCTTACTTCTCTCATATTTCACGTAAATCTTTGGATTTTCACTCTAATATGCTCACATTCATCTTTTACCACTTAAGTCTAAAGATTTTAGTTATTTAAAGAACTAGTTCACAAAAAAATAAAATTAATATCTTAATGGCGTAATCAAATAATATAAAGACTCAATAAACAATAAAAAATAAAAACTATCAATACAAAACTAGGAATATGAAATAAAAAATATCAATAAGAATTCGTGCAAAATATAAATGATATGAAGACATAAAAAAAAAAGATTATGAAAATTAAGAAACTAATGGTGTATATAAAAATAACAAAAGCATTATATATATATATAGCGGAAACTAAAAAAAAAATGCAAAAACTACCTTTTAAAAAAAAAAATTCAAGAAAGACCAACCAAATAAACTTAAATATCTCAAATCAAAATTTATCTCCAACAAACCCCAAGAATTAATATTGCTTTTAGATTTAAATCAAAAGTGGTTGAATTCTATATTTCTTAAATCAAGATTTGCGACAAACCCTAAAAATTTATTTTTCTTGTGATTTTTCTTTATTCTTTCTTTTATAAAACTTTATTTAATCAAGATCACAAATAATTTTTTTTTAACTTGATGCTGCAACTAGTTTTTTAAAAAAATAAAGAACTCTGTAACAATAAACTATGTGAAAAACTGAAGATAAAAGGGATATAACATGATTTAAAGCCTCGCTCTAATACCATTTGATGTGAACCTCAAGGATATAAAGATCCAAAAACCCAAAGTCAAATCTATTTTTTCTAAGTAAGCTACATTCAGGCTTGTGATTGAGTTTGATATAAGGATTATCTGTATTGAGGCACAAGAACTATAGAAATTAAGCCCCCACACAATGCCTATAAAGAGATGTAAACGAGAAGTTTAAAAGACACCACGAAGCTTGGTTAATTCTTTGATAAGTCAGAGTAGCTCAATGAAGAACTAAATTAAGAGAATCCTTTCATAATCACACAATAGATTATTTTGAAATCAAATTCTGTAAAAATAAAAATTAAATAAAAATTAAATACAAGATAAATAACTCTATTTATAATAAGTAAAAACACCCTAAATAATGTTGACAAAAATAATAAAAGAGTTCTAAATAAAATAGAAAAAAGAATCATAAATTAACTAGAAAACTAATACAACTCTCACATAATAGCTTCTAGACATTATCATAAGGTCTTCTCAATGTTCGATTACTATGAAATTTTAACTCTATATAAAAACAGGCTTTTAAAACTATTTAAAAAAAATTTAGCTCGATCCAATAGTTGGATAAAAAAATATACTTTTAAGAGTAAAATTATGCATTGGAGAATATAAGTCCAAAACCGCCTTTAATGTCCTTAAATGATGCATATACCTTGTCAATGAGGAAAATCTACAAAACAAAAGAAAATACAAGTTGTTGACATGGAAACCCTTACTAAAATAATCCCAATTGTCTCCACCTATATTTTTTTTATAGAAAAAAAATTCTTACTAAATAAGAAGTTCACAAATCATAAGAAAACAAATAGCAAAAATATATACAACAACTTTTGACCTAACTTCAAACATGTCGTTTTTTTCTCATTTGAATGAATTATTGGGATTATCATAAATGCATAGAAATCTTGAGATGTTTAGTTTCTAACTCAACTAGAATTGTAGAAAAATTTCACTTATAGGTCAAGATATGGTCTAAACAATACATAAAGGTATAGTCTAGAAAATTTGTAACTTGTTAACCCAAATATCCATAATCAATCCCTCTTGAATCCTCTTAGTTTCAGACCTTATAATATGCATATTGGTGCCTTTTAATGGATACTTTGGGGATGCTCACTGATTCGTATAAATAATATTAAAAATAATTATTAGTATTTTCATTAGCATTGGAATTATTTTTTTAAAAAATTGAATTTATCATTAATATATATATAGTTATATTCATGTTATTTTCTTTCATGTTTGTACCTTGTGGGAATTTGAGCAAAATAAAAGATGTTTTGGATTTTCTTAGCCTTGATAACATTGAATTATTGAATGAGTGAATTTGTGAATAACCTAACCTTCTTGATGGGGAGGATTTTAGTTAGGAGACTATTGAGGCACCTTTATTTATTTTGACTTTAGAGGATAAATATATACATTTTGATGGTGTGATGAACTGAGTGGAAATGACCATTTGCTAGAATGTCTATTTAATGATTTTCCCTACATACCACCACAAGATCAAGATCCTTATTTCTATGTTAATGATGGAGATAATATTTGATTTATACTTCTTTTGTGTTAAAACATTTTAATTTCTCAATATTTTGGCATTTTATTAATGTTGAATTATTTTAAGTTAAAGTTCTTTTTTAATCTTGACTATTTAGAAATGTTTTAAAATTAAAAATTATGTTTAGATGTTTACATTATGTTTGTATTGTATAATTTGAAGTTAATTTATTTTTATATTTGAATTACAATAATGTATGTTGAATTAGTATTTTGAATTGTGTGTGTGTCCCACACACAACACAAGATCTCATAATAGAATATTGAAATGCTCTAAAACTGGAATAAGAAAAAATAGAACACTAATCATAATAGAATTGACAACCTCGGTTTAGATGTTGAATATTAGATGATCTCCGCATAGTTGTAGAAGTCTTGTTATTCTAGGAATGGAACTCTTTATTTTGTTGATGGAGACTAACTTTTTGACCATGGAACAAGTTCACTTCAACTCCTTCAATTTCATTTGCATATCATACCTATGTTAGGCTGAAATTTGTGTTGAGACGTTTAAAAGTTAGAAGCTTATTCGCACTCAATAAGGAAGGCAAGCCAGTGAGAAGTTGCATGAAGAGATGGCATTTTCTTATTTGGATAGATTTTAGGGAAAATTAAGGTAAGTTTATATAGTTATTAAGATTTTATTTGGCATTACGGTTTAATTGTGCTTTAAAAAAATAGTTTTAAATTATTTTTTATGTTTTTTTATCATCTTGAAGTTAAAAATAAATTTTAAAAAATAAAATTATATATTATTTTGATAAATATCTAAACAAAAAATATTTTAAAAAACATTTATCCCACTTTTACACACATTCAAAATGGAGCCAAAAAAGCGGAAACTATACAGATGTGGAAGGCTGGTGGCATAAGCAAGTGAGTTCACTGTATCCTTCCATGCTCGCTTCATTGTCTAGGCGGCTGTTGCTTGTCCCTTTAGTGCTTTGCAATTATGCTTGGGCGGAAAAAAAAAAAAAGACATTGCTTATCCCTTTCAACTCTGATGTATGAGATATTTACAATCCTTTTCCTACAAGGATAACCTCGGATTTATTGTAAATGGTGTGCTTTCTGTAGGATAAAGAACAGTCACCCTTCTCGATCCTCTTTTGGAATATCACCACTTTCCAACCTTGGATTCATTAGATTGGATAAGACTCAAAGATAATGGCCAAGGCATCTATTTTTATGCTCTCTCTCTCTTCTCCTGATTTTTCTTGCGTGCTAATTTACTATTTTTGTGATGTGATGCCATACGCAGAGAAACCGAGTTGGGAGTTGAAGAAATTGGAATTCAAAATAGATGGCAAACAGGTAATGGATCGAGAGGGAAATAATTTATAAAGAAATTGCGATTACTGCAAGGTTTAGAAATTACAACGCAAAGAGAACATTATTCAAAAAGAATATGTAGATGCTGGATGATTGAACAAGCTCGAATCTTGATTTATGCTATAATTTAAGCAGAAGTGGAGGGTGGGTATCAAATGTCAATGACCCCTTGTAAGTTTTCTTGATAGAAAATGAATCTTCAAAAGCTAAAGTGTGAAAAAATTGACTTTAAAGTGCCTCTCCTTCATTGCCAGTGGAAGTTCAGATCCAGCCGCAAAGACAATCAAAAGGGTGATTAAAGAGCTAATGAGAGATTATAAAACTAACGAATGTTTAGTCCAAAATCAAATCGGTGTCTCATCGGCCTCGATACGGATGACAATGCCCAGAACCTAATCCTGAAACCAGCCATGCTTAAGATCTAACCTGGTAAGAGCTTAATCCTGTTGTGCAACAACTGGCCCGGAGGTTCAAACTGGAGACTTCATATATATATATATTCAATGCTAAAAATGGAGACATGGAGAGAGATAAATTAGCCTTCAAATTCAAAAAAGGCACTAAATGATATAGCAAATTAAAATTCGCTGATATATACACACACACACACACACAGAGCTTACGATCTGTAATTTGGTTATGCTAAGCAGCTTCACAGTACAACCCTAAGTTGTTCTCTCTATTTGTCAAGGCAAGAAGGCGCCTGCATCATGGGCACAATTTATATTACTATTATTGGCATTGCAATCTTCTCTAGTGCTCAACTCAACCTCAGTGGCATTTCCACCACCACAAGAGGAGGAGGAGGTGGAAGCAGGAAACTGACCACATTTCTGACACCTAGCCACCACCAAAATTTGACGGCAAGAGGGGCAAGAGGAATGAGACCCGAGCCATCTGTCAATGCATCCAACATGGAATCCATGTCCACACTGAGGCAAAACCCTCACTTCATCTCCTTCAACAAACTCACCTAAGCAGATTGCACACTCTGTTGTTCCAAAACTGGTGGCGGCGGCGCCACCACCTCCGGCAGAGTAAGTGAACCTGGGGAGAAGCTGGAGGTTCTTCTTCTTCACACCCTTGTTAGCTTTGGCCTGAGGAGGTGGCCCCCTGGAGGCGCCACCGGTGACACGGCGGAGCCAGGCACAGCGAGCCGCCGCTATGAGGCCCACCACACATATCAATGCACATAAAAGAGCTGCTAATATAACGACAAAGTCGGACTCCAGGTTCGCCGCCGCTGGTGGCTCAGCCGCCTTGGTGTTGAGTATTCTGGTAAAGCGAGGCATGAATGATTGCAGTGGAGCAGAGCAAGGATCGGGATGTTGAGTTGTTGGAATGTTGATGAAGTAAATGGAGATATCAAGAATTGAATTCTTGGAGGAGGTTCTTGTTTTTATAAACAAAGAGAGGGGTGGGCTGGGGTTTTTAAGAGATTCAAAGATTGGTAGGCAGTTTCAGTTCCCATGGGGAGAGTAGAGAATGTAATGAAAGGGGGGATGGGAGTAATTACAGAGTCAATGGAAAGTAGTGGGCAGGTCCTCCTTCTTATTATTATTATTATTATTATTATTATTATTATTATTATGGATAAGATACCCTGCAATTTCTTGGTTGGACCAATTTGTTTTATCCCTTATAATAATAATAATCATAATAATTTAAGTCATTAAGATTTTCTTCTTTTTTGTTTGTTTTAATTGTTGGAATATTGTTTGATTTTCAATTATAGTCTAATTTTAATTCAATTGAATTGATACATCTCAAATTTTTCATTTCATTTTCTGTTTAAATCTAATGTTGGTTTAGTATTGGAGTATAGAGTATTTTTTAAAATATATATTTTTTTATTTTAGTATATTAAAATTATATTAAATTATCTAAAAAAATATATTAATTTAATATTTTTTTCAAACAAAAAACAATTTTAAAAATTATTTAAAAAAATAGATTGTAATACAAGAATAAAAATTCATTTAAGCTCTAAATGAAATATTGGAGGATAATTCATATATTATGAAGTAAGTTTAAGGAGTAAAAAGCTCGATGATGATGATGAGGAGGAGGATTTCATATAGTTAATTTAAGTAAGTAAATTTTAAGTATAGCGTGGGAGAGGTTGTTAAATTCTTTTTTTATTTTTTTTTAGGGGGGGGAGATTAAAAAAAATCAGTATTTTTTAATTTTTATAATTATGATGTAGTTAGCTTGTTTTTCACTAATTGCAATGAAGATGATTTTTTATATTGAGGAGCATATGACATTATTTTATTAATGTCATTGTTGCTGTTGTTGATCACTGGAATTATCTTACTTTTAACAAGAAAAAGCCTAAATTTAATCTTGCCATTAGAAGAAAAATTTTATCTTTGCAGATAAGGTTAAATGAGCCGAAAATGTAAAATGTTGTTTCGGTTAACTGATACATATTAAACTGATACATATTAGCAGCTATTTTTCTTTTTGATTTTTTTTTTTGGGTGTTAGAGATAATAGTTATTTTCAAAATATTTTTGGTTTGAAAGTGTATTAAAATATATTTTTAATTTTTTAAAATCTATTTTAATATTAACACATCAATGATTCAAAAAACATAAAATTAATCTGAAAAAAATATATATTTAAAAAAAAAAAAAAAAAAAAAAAACTTCAGTTGGAACGCCACTCCAAATACCCTTCCACTTCTACTATTTTAAGTTAAAAAGGTATAATGTAATCAAAATTATAACACATTAACAGGCAGTCAGTGAATCATATGATCCTTATTCAAAGAAAAGAAAAGGGGGGAAAGTCCTAAAGATTACTAATGCAATTCTGCATTCACATTACTTTGGTGAAGGAATTCTCATTAATCCCAAAAAAGCAAATGTATCTATCAGCCAATCTCTTGATAGAAAATCCATGCATCCTTATTTAATTAGTTTAAGGTGTTGGGAGAGCCCTATCTAATTGTGTTTTTAAAGTTTTTTTTAATAACATGGATGTTCGAATTAGCTTATATGCATCTCGAGTAATTTTATAGGTCTTGAAATTAATGATCATATAAACCTCTAATAGTTATCATATTAACCATTGTAGGGTTCAAACTTGAGATTATAGAAAAAATAATTTTTTTAATTTTAAATTTTTATTACTAGACTACTTTATTTTAAAAAACTTTGATTTCATGGGGTGGAGTGTAGGCTCAAAACAATAAAGAAAGCATGAGAAATGCAAAGTAAATATTTTTCATAATAAAAAAGAAGGCAATGAGGTCTTCTAATTATACCTAATTTTAGGACCGAAGAAGCACAGTTATTTCCTGGTTTCTTCTGGCATTCAATTAATGAGATTGAAAGAAAACGGATAATGTTAAAGTTCAAGGCTACTGCCAGAAATAGCCTTGCTAAACATGTGCAATGTCTAGCAAACAATAGTCGGTGGATATCATGGTAAGAACATGTGCCAAAACTTCATAATTATTGGCGGAGGTTTGTTTACGACAGAGGTGCGGTTGGGTTTTTATTGTTAGAACACACAAAAATAAACAATAAAAAAACATGTATCTTTATTTTTAGATAGCTGTGATTTATGCTTTAAATAAATTATATTATAAAAAAAATAATAACTATGTCTGTACCTCAAACACGCACTTCTAATGAAGAGTCGTGATCAGGTCAGTATCGCCTTGCTATATATCTTGTGGTGATATGAATATATTGATTATTTGAAGAATCTCTTTTTTATATATATATTAATTTAATAAAGATGTTGCTCTGTTTGTTTTTTCAATTGATAAATGTTTTTAGATGGTTTTGATTTGTTGGTGTAAAAATTAAATTTTAAAAAATAAAAAAAATATATTATTATAATATATTTGTAAATAAAAAAAAATAACAGTAATTATGCTCATAATTAAGGTGGATGTCAAGTCAAAAATTGACAAGGATGCAAGAGACCTTAGTGTGTGACATGACCAATACCATCTTGATAGGTAACGGCTGCCACGTGCATATCGATTCAAAAGATAGTAAGTAGCTTTATAAATTTGAAATAGCACCCCCAGTTCCGTCTGTGGAAGGTAAAAGCTGATTAGTTTGTGTCTTGTCATCTTGGAATTAAATCCTATGGTACGGTACCCTCAAAACAGATACTAACTTTTATTTTTTTAATTAATCTGGTGTTCACATGAGCTTATATTTACTTTTTTTTTATTAATTATACTGAAATTAATAATTATATAAACTTTAAAGAGCTATTATTCCTCAAGATTCTTGCTAACATTTATTTATTTGGTAGCGTTTTATTCTTACAAATTTAAAATTTCAACTAAAATTATGTGTAATATCTAATGTAAAACAGAAAGAATAATTTTTTCTATTTGGTTAGAGAAGAAATACAGAAAGTACCATAGAACCGTACCATCTGTGAACATGGATTGAGAAGTCTTTAAAAAAAAACTTAATAAAGTAGAGGGAACATGGGCTGTCATGTTCTAATTATTGGTGAAGGATTATAATACAAGTAAAGAAAAAGGAAAAGAAAATGCGGCTCAGATCAATTGAGTTCAGCTTTAGGATTATAGGGGATAGTGATCAGACAGTCTTGTCTAGCGTAGCGTGGTAAAAGCACTTTTGTTTGTAATTTTTTAATATATATATAAAGAGAGTTATGAATTGTGATTGATACGCGAAGACATGAATTACCAAAAAAAAAAAATTAAAACATATCAGCGTTTTATTGTAGATTCTACACGGTACAATCCATATTAAAACTAGTATAATGTTCTCAGTGGGCAAGCTTGGTTTAGCGGTATATGAGTTTTTTTTTCATGAGGCTTGTTAATAATTATGTTAATTATTACTTTTATATTTTTTTACAGTATAATTAACAAATGACTATTAAAAAAAAGTTTTTTTTTTGGTTCAGGGACTTTTCAGGTTTTTTATATTTATTTTTGTGCATGTCAATTATTTAAATGCCTCTAAAAAATAAACTCTTTTTATTATGAATATAAGGTCATTTCAGGTTTTATGCTATGGGTTTTTTTTTTTTTTTTTTTTTGTAATTCTCATGTGGAGTTAAGGATGATTTAGCTTGTGTGTATTAAAATTCAAAAGTGGCTGGCATCGCCCACGCTCTATAGATGACACGTGCGCTACACAACACCGAATACCGCCTTTCAAGGCGACATTCAATGCAATTCACTACCCTCTATCATGGTGATGAGGCATGTGTTCTCCGACAGCATGTGGAGGAGCTTAATCAAGGAGTTTTTCCCTTCCTCCTTCTTTTTCCTCTCTCCTCCTAGAAATCTGGCCATTGTAAAATAACAAGAAAATCTAGTTATTTGTTTGTTAAGTTAAATTAGGTCTTTATTCTTTTTATTGCAATGTATTTTGTCTTAAAACATCTATTGAGTTAATTTGTTTTTTTAATTTCATATGTTGATACTTTATTTTTATATTAGCTTTAGTTTTCATTCTTTTAAGTGCAATGTATTTAGTCTAGGATCGTTTATTAAGTTAATGTTTTTCAATTTCATCCATTTACATTTTGTTTTTATATTAGATTTTGTCTTTATTTTTTTAATTGTGATGTTTTTGGTCTTGAATCATTTATTAAATTAATTTGTCTTTTGATTTCATCCATTGACATTTTATTTTTATATCAAATATAGTTGACCCTTTGATTATTTGATTATTAGTTTTAGTTGTTCTTATCCTTTTATTGATTGAAATTGTTTTTAATTTTCATCTCTTATGATTTGGTTTTAATTTTTATGTGTCATATTTGGTTCCTTTTTCTTCCAAATCTATATTTTTTAAATCATTTTTGTTTTTTTTCAAGTTTATCCCTAACTATTTTAGTTGGTTTAGAATTTTATATTTTTATTTTTTTGGGTTTGCCATTTATGTTGCGATATGGCCTTATAATCCGTGTTACAAATTCTGAAGGTTGGATTGGGTTGGCTTCAGTTATTTTTAAAAATTTCATCAATCATCATTGAGTTAATGGGAAATTAGTTTTTTTAGTTTTTTTTTTTGGATTTTTTTTGTGAATTTGATGTTTCTTTTAAATTTTTTCCGTCCAATTCAATATTTTTTTTATATATTTAAGGTTTAGCCCTCAATATTTTGATTTTCAATTTTGATTCTTAGCTTGTTTATCAAATTTTAATTTATTTTCAATTTCATTCTTAGATCCATAATCTTTATTTTTTATGTTTTTTTTTTTAATGTGGTCCTCATTCTCTTGATTTTTATTTTTTTTTTATTTTCAATTCATTTGTTAATTAATATTTTTTTAATTTTTCCCTTCAATTCAAAATTTTATTTTATCCTCTCAATTTGTTTTTTCAAATGAGGTTTTTATTCTCTTAATTGCTATTTTTTATCCTTTATTTTTTTTATTTTATAATTTGATATTTTTGTTATTGGGATTTGGTCTCCTTAATTTTTCCCAGTGTATAGACCCTACTCAAGAGTCAATCCGAGACAATTATAGGGTCATGGGTCGAGTGGGTTGACTCAAATGAACCCAAGTCAACTATATCTTTTTGTTTTATTAAAAAAAATGATATTATTTTTTAAAAAAAAAAAGAAAATAGTAAACAAGTTTTAACTGAATTTTACCCGAGTTAACCAAAACTTTAGATTTTTCAAATATTTACTTTCCAAATACAGTGCTTCCAATTTAGTTACTATCTAAGATCACGAGTTTAAAAAATTAATACGGGTTAACGTCATTTCCTTTCCCAATTATATCATTCAAAATTGTTTGTTTTAAAAAATAAACTTTGTTATTTACTTTAGTTTTCTTTTCAATCAGGTTATTCCTATCTCATTATCTAGGTAAGAAATTTATCCAGGTGCCCACGGTTTTTTTAGAAGTCTTTATATATATATATATATATATATATTATTTTGTCATTCAAAATTCAGTTCTATTTAAAATTAAACTTTGTTTTTTTTCTTTATTAGATTATCATGTCCACATGATACAACTCATGGGTTTTAACGACCTCACTTAGTTTTATTAGTGCTTTGTATTTTAATACCTTTTTTTATCGATTGTTTTCTCAATTTTATCATTATATAGTTTGATTCCCGAGTTTTGATGATTATTATTTTTTAATTATCTTTCTATTATCTCGAGTTGTTTTTGTTAAGGATTGTGAGAAGATCTGACTTTGGGATAATGGACAAGAAGGTACATGACTTTGAGATGCTCCAATGATTAATTACTTTTAACACTACCAACATCCTTAAAAAATATATATTATTACCATTCCAAACGTTAATTACCACTAGCAAACATTGCTACCTTTTTTTATCGATTATTTTCTCAATTTTATCATTATATAGTTTGATTCCCGAGTTTTGATGATGATTATTTTTTAATTATCTTTCTATTATCTCGAGTTGTTGAAATTTTTTTTGTTATTTAAAATATAATGATAGCGCTTTAGCATTATTTTTTTAAGTTGCAAAGAAATTGATTCGGCCGCGGAGAAAAATGGGCACTCAATCTAGTAATAAACTAAATTGTGACCTAGCACACATGTAGTTTTTAAATCAAGACAGAGGAAAAAAAAAGAAGAAGAAGAAGAAGAAGAAGGAAAATAGGCGTAATAAAAGGAGAGAATATGAGATTAGTAAAAGTGAAAGGAGTAAAATTAAAAAAAAGAAAAAGAAATTTAAAAGAAATGGAACCATGTCCATAAACTTATACACTGTAAAAAAAATTATTTGGACATAACAAAACCATGGGTCTACAGTGTTAAAAAAAAAAAAAAAAAAAGGAAAACTGCTAGCAAACATAACTATTTGGGCCCAGGGGTGGCATTAGCCTCCTTCTGCCCCCCGAGGCCTCCATCCCTGATCATGCGGGTCTCCAGTTTGTGATCCCAAAGGCTTTTATAGACTTGGGCTGAATATAGGTTTTTGCAAGTTATGGTAAAGCTTCTTATAACTCTAGGCTTAATGACTTTTATACCCACGGGCTTAACTCATTTACTTTTTTCTTCTTGTTTTTTTTTTAATGAAATCAAGTTATGGTTTTGACTAGTTATTTGACTTCCTTGGATTTTTTTTTCTAAAAAAAAGAAAATTTAAGTTTTCTTTACAGTATTTTTTATATAAAAAATCAAGATAAAAAAACCTTATGTATACATCCAACAAAAGAAATTGAAAACTATATGTGTTACTAATAAATAAAAAATTATTAATGATAAATAAAAATAAAATTCATTAATAACAAATAGAAATTGTTCACAATTTTGATTTTTTATTTAACTAAATGATAATAAAATAGACATACATGAAATTGATTAAATAAAATAAGAGGCTAAAAAATATTATGAAAGGTTACACATTACAAATATTATCTGAAAAATAGATATTTTGAATATGCAACCTTTTCCAACATGCTTTTTTTACATATAAAAATATTAAGCGTAAATAAAAAAATCTTATGAACACATCTAATTAAATAAATCAAGAATAATTTGTGTTAGTAAAAAAATATCATTAATAATATATATATGAAGAAGTTGAGAGGCAAATGTAGATCAAGATATTTGATCCCAAAACATGAATCATCTCTCTCATTTATAAAATCAGGAACTGAAAAATAAATAAAATTTTTTTTTACACAAATGTTGAATTGAAAAAATATTGAGGGATTGAATATATATCGATTGTAATTTTGAGGACTAAAGTAAATATTTTGTGTGAATTGTAAAACCATCACCCATTTATAATGTTTTTTCTATTTTGATGCTTTATCTTTCAATTTTACTTTTTGTCAATCACGTAAAAGAATTAAATTGAAAAAAACAAAGAATTTTAAACAATATATCTACAAAAAAACTGGAGAGAATGAACAGTGTTATGTGTACCCAATATTTAGCCCAAGCATTTTAGATTACAGGCAATGCTATCTCTTGCATCTCTAAGAAAAAAATAATTATTTGTTTGTTTCGATTACAAGAAAAAGGTTGGACCCAAAATCTCTTAGGGCCCAAATGGATATGAACGCCATATATACGAATTAAATTTGGAGATGAATTCAATGGATACTAAATGTGATATTGACCATCATACGTATAAAATTAATTTTAAGAAAGAACCATATGTTCTTTTGATTGTTTTGCATGACAAGGAAGCAGCTGCGTATACAATAGCTTTTCTTTCCTGTTCCCAATTGTCGTAAGTTGATTCATGATCGCACCCAGTCTCCAATCTTGAAAAAATTTAATTTTTTTTTTACTTTAAATTAATATTTTCACACTCTCAAACAGGATGGCCAATGTTGATGAAATCATGAAATCTTAGTAAAAATCTACCTGATGATGCTAATGTTAAATAATATTTATGTTGTCTTATTTATTAAGGGTAGAATAGTACTTTCAGTTTAACCTATATATACTTTATTTGTAATTAGGTTAAGCCTATGCATTCATAATATACAGTTTATTCAGAATTCTAGCCTCCTTTTTATGTTTGATCTCAATTAGTTTAACATGGTATCAGAGCTGGTTTTATGGAACGAAGCTTAATCCCAAATACAGCTTCGCGGATCCAATTTTTTTTGGAGTGATATTTTGTCTTCCGCTTCTGCAAAATTAGGTATTTCGACAGTCTCTGCAATTATTTTGGTATTTCGACAGTTTCTGCAATTATTTTGGTATTTCGTCTTCCCTTCAGCTTCTGCAATTTGGTATCTGCGTTCAGTTTTTGCAAATTTGTTTTGTGTTTTGGGAGTAATCGTATAATTTCGAGAAGATATTTGTTTAGTTTCTGCAATTGAGTATTTTGTCTTCCGCTGCTTTTGCATTCTGGTTATTTGTGATTGTTGATTATGGCTACTGAAAGAGATGATTCGCTTCAGTCTGTGAGTGTGAGGTTGGATGGGAAGAACTATTCATATTGGAGTTATGTAATAAGAAATTTCCTTAAGGGTAAGAAGATGTGGGGGTATGTTAGTGGAACTTATGTGATACCTAAGAATATTGAGGAGGGGGATGCTGGTTTGATAGATACATGGGAAGCAAATAATGCAAAGATCATTACTTGGATCAACAATTCTGTTGAGCATTCAATAGGTACGCAGTTGGCGAAATATGAGACAGCAAAAGAGGTTTGGGATCATCTGCAAAGGTTATTCACACAATCAAATTTTGCAAAACAGTATCAATTAGAGAATGACATACGAGCTCTTCATCAGAAGAATATGAGTATTCAAGAGTTTTATTCTGCTATGACAGATCTTTGGGATCAATTGGCTCTTACTGAATCGACAGAATTAAAGGCATGTGGTGCCTATATTGAGCGTAGAGAGCAGCAAAGATTGGTACAGTTTTTAACAGCACTTCGCAGTGATTTCGAAGGACTTAGAGGTTCAATTCTGCATCGTTCTCCACTGCCTTCTGTTGACTCTGTTGTCAGTGAGTTATTGGCTGAAGAAATACGTTTTCAGTCTTATTCTGAAAAAGGAATTCTTTCTGCTTCAAATCCTTCAGTACTAGCAGTACCTTCTAGGTCATTCTCTAATCATCAGAATAAGTCTCACACAAGGGTTGGCTTCGATGAGTGCAGCTTCTGTAAGCAGAAAGGTCATTGGAAGGCTCAGTGTCCTAAGTTGAGACATCAGAATCAAGCTTGGAAGCCTGAAAATCAGTCACAATCTAATGCTCATAGACCACCTCAGGGTTATAAACCACAACACCACAATACTGCAGCAGTAGCTTCCTCGAGTTCTATTACCGATCCTAATATTTTGGCTGAGCAATTTCAGAAGTTTCTCTCCTTGCAGCCACAAGCAATGTCCGCTTCTTCTTCCATAGGTCAGTTGCCTCATAGTTCCTCAGGTATGTCACATTCTGAATGGGTCTTGGATTCTGGTGCTTCTCATCATATGTCTCCAGATTCCTCATCTTTTACCTCTATATCCCCTTTATCCTCCATTCCTGTTATGACTGCTGATGGCACTCAAATGCCCTTAGCAGGTGTTGGTTCTGTTGTCACACCTCACATGTCTCTCCCTAATGTTTATCTTATTCCACAACTCAAATTGAATCTTGCGTCTGTTGGTCAAATATGTGATTCTGGTGATTATTTAGTCATGTTGTCTGGTTCCTTTTGTTGTATACAGGATCTGCAGTCTCAGAAGCTGATTGGGACAGGCCGTAGGGAGAATGGACTATATATTTTGGATGAGTTAAAAGTGCCAGTTGCTGCTGCTGCCGCTGCTACTACTACAGTTGATTTGTCTTCCTTTCGTTTAAGTATTTCATCTTCTAGTTTTTATTTATGGCATTCCCGTCTAGGTCATGTTTCGTCTTCTCGTTTGAGATTTTTGGCATCCACAGGAGCTTTAGAAAATTTGAAAACTTGTGACATTTCTGATTGTAGTGGATGTAAATTGGCAAAATTTTCCGCCTTACCTTTTAATCGAAGTATTTCTGTTTCTTCTTCACCATTTGATTTGATTCATTCTGATGTATGGGGACCTTCTCCTGTTGCCATAAAAGGAGGGTCTCGATATTATGTCTCTTTTATTGATGATCATACTCGTTATTGTTGGGTTTATTTAATGAAACATCGTTCTGAATTCTTTGAGATATATGCAGCTTTTCGAGCTCTTATCAAAACTCAATATTCTACTGTGATCAAATGCTTTAGGTGTGATTTAGGTGGGGAATACACTTCTAATAAATTTTGCCAATTGCTTGCCCTAGATGGAACCATCCACCAAACTTCATGTACAGATACTCCTGAGCAAAATGGTGTTGCTGAAAGAAAACATAGGCACATTGTTGAAACTGCTCGTTCTCTCTTGTTGTCTGCTTTTGTTCCTAGTGAGTTTTGGGGAGAAGCTGTTCTTACTGCTGTAAGCTTGATTAATACAATTCCATCTTCTCATAGTTCGGGTCTATCTCCTTTTGAAAAGTTATATGGGTATGTCCCTGATTATTCCTCATTTAGAGTCTTTGGTTGTACTTGTTTCGTTCTTCGTCCTCATGTAGAACGAAGTAAGCTATCCTCTCGATCCGCTATTTGTGTCTTTTTGGGCTATGGTGAAGGTAAAAAGGGTTATCGTTGTTTTGATCCAATCACTCAGAAACTTTATGTGTCTCGTCATGTTGTCTTCTTTGAGCATATACCTTTCTTTTCTATTCCATCAACTACTCATAACCTGACTAAATCTGATCTTATTAGTATAGATCCATTTTCTGAGGATTCTGGTAATGATAGCTCTCCCCATGTTCGATCAATTTGTACTTATAACTCTGCAAGTACTGGTACTTTACTCTCTGGCACACCTGAAGCTCCATTCTCATCTACAGCCCCTCAAGCTTCATCTGAGATTGTGGATCCACCTCCACGTCAGTCCATCCGTATTCGTAAGTCCACAAAACTACCAGATTTTGCTTATTCTTGTTATTCTTCATCATTTACTTCCTTTTTAGCCTCTATTCATTGTCTTGTTGAGCCCTCTTCCTATAAAGAGGCAATTCTTGATCCGCTTTGGCAGCAAGCTATGGATGAGGAACTTTCTGCATTGCATAAGACAGATACTTGGGATCTGGTTCCTCTACCTCCTGGTAAGAGTGTTGTTGGTTGTCGTTGGGTGTATAAGATCAAGACTAATTCTGATGGGTCTATTGAGCGATATAAAGCTAGGTTGGTTGCCAAAGGATACTCTCAACAGTATGGTATGGACTATGAGGAGACATTTGCTCCGGTTGCAAAAATGACTACTATTCGTACTCTTATTGCCGTAGCTTCGATTCGTCAATGGCATATTTCTCAACTTGATGTTAAAAATGCCTTCTTGAATGGAGATCTTCAAGAAGAAGTTTATATGGCACCCCCTCCTGGTATTTCACATGACTCTGGATATGTTTGTAAGCTTAAGAAAGCATTATATGGTCTCAAACAAGCACCCCGTGCTTGGTTTGAGAAATTCTCTATTGTGATCTCGTCACTTGGCTTTGTTTCTAGCAGTCATGATTCTGCTCTTTTTATTAAGTGCACTGATGCAGGTCGTATCATTCTGTCTTTATATGTTGATGACATGATTATTACTGGTGATGACATTGATGGTATTTCAGTTTTGAAAACAGAGTTGGCTAGACGATTTGAGATGAAGGATTTGGGTTATCTTCGATATTTCCTGGGTATTGAGGTAGCATACTCACCTAGAGGTTACCTTCTTTCTCAGTCGAAATATGTTGCAGATATTCTTGAGCGGGCTAGACTTACTGATAACAAGACTGTGGATACTCCTATTGAGGTTAACGCAAGGTACTCTTCTTCTGATGGTTTACCTTTAATAGATCCTACTTTATACCGCACTATTGTTGGGAGTTTGGTATATCTCACCATTACTCGTCCAGATATTGCATATGTTGTTCATGTTGTTAGTCAGTTTGTTGCTTCTCCTACTACTGTTCATTGGGCAGCTGTTCTTCGTATTTTGCAATATCTTCGGGGTACAGTTTTTCAAAGTCTTTTACTTTCATCCACCTCTTCCTTGGAGTTACGTGCATACTCTGATGCTGATCATGGTAGTGATCCCACAGATCGCAAGTCTGTTACCGGGTTTTGTATCTTTTTAGGTGATTCTCCTATTTCTTGGAAGAGTAAGAAACAATCTATTATTTCTCAATCATCCACCGAAGCAGAATATCGTGCCATGGCATCTACTACCAAAGAGATTATTTGGTTACGTTGGTTACTTGCTGATATGGGAGTTTCCTTTTCCCATCCTACTCCTATGTATTGTGACAACCAGAGTTCTATTCAGATTGCTCACAACTCGGTTTTTCATGAGCGGACTAAGCACATTGAAATCGATTGTCATCTTACTCGTCATCATCTCAAGCATGGAACCATTACTTTGCCCTTTGTTCCTTCTTCATTGCAGATTGCAGATTTCTTTACCAAGGCGCATTCCATATCTCGTTTTTGTTTTCTAGTTGGCAAACTCTCGATGCTTGTAGCTGCCGCATCGTGAGTTTGAGGGGAGATGTTAAATAATATTTATGTTGTCTTATTTATTAAGGGTAGAATAGTACTTTCAGTTTAACCTATATATACTTTATTTGTAATTAGGTTAAGCCTATGCATTCATAATATACAGTTTATTCAGAATTCTAGCCTCCTTTTTGTGTTTGATCTCAATTACGATGGTTTTGATTAGATTATTGATCTGGAAGCAGCAGCAGGCCTGTCATGCTGAAGTTTCTGAGACTTGTAATGATAACAATATTTTGAGCTTTAAATCTTCATCTGCTCATAATTAAGAGACGATGATCGATAATGGACATGAAGGCAACATTCTCCAGAACTTGTTTACAGATCCTCTAGCTAGGAAGCATCACATTGTCGCATAATCTTTTTGGCCTTGCTTAACCCCCCAAGAAATGGGACATTTCCAATATTTCAATCAAATGAGATTCAACTTTTTTTTTATGTGATTTTTCAGTTCAAAACATTAAAATATATCCTTCAATTCATTGTCTGCTGCTGCTGCTGCTTCTCGTTTGTTTTATAATTTATTTTATCTAACTCAACTCTCTCTCTGTCTCTCTCTCTCTCTCTTTGAAGGACTCAATATGATCTGAGTCTGGGATAATTGACGTGAATGTAGCTTCTACGTACCTACTGCTCGTTGACTCGCTCCCATAATCCCAAAGTCTGACTTGAAAGTGATGGAGGGAAATTTTTGTTAAGGATTGTGATAAGATCTGACTTTGGGATAATGGACAAGAAGGTACATGACTTCGAGATGCTCCAATGATTAATTACTTTTAACACTACCAACATCCTTAAAAATATATATATATATTATTACCATTTCAAACGTTAGTTACCACTTGCAAGCATGGCTATCTTTCCAGGACAAATAAAGTCTGATATTTATATATGTGCCTCTAAAAATACCTAATTAATTCTTGTGTCTCAGTGTTGCGATTCAACTCTCTGTCTCTTTCGGGCAACCTCTTATCCTCTTCTTCTCTAATCTAATGTCAATATTGGCCACTTTCTCTGCCTTGTATTTCACACTGAGAAAAAAGGTCAAAGCAAAAGGGAGAACAGTAGTGTTTTCCTATCGCAAATTCCCTCTCCGATGATGTGCTTATGCCATGGTTGCCATACCATTTGTTTTTTAAAACAAAACCCACACCATGCATGGGTCTTCTTCATGTTGGTTCTATTTTTAGGTTACAGGGATTAAAAAAACAAGTAATTCACTTTTTTTTTTTATTATTTGTTAATAAAGGGAGATGAGAGTACTAGAATATTGCAGTAACGGTCAAGCAGTCAACTAGATAAAAGAGGATAGTTTTGCATTTTTAGCATAGATGAATAGTTTGGCTAATATTTAGTATATTTCATTGATTCTTCTTTTCCTATATGCAATACTCAGATAACTAATCAAACTATTTAAAAAAAAAATACTATTATTGGTCTGAGTATTTTTTTTATATAAAAAAAAATAACCCGCCTACAGTACAGATTACCTCTCTAGTAAGAACTTAGCACTTAAGAGCGTGTTTGGCAGTGTGGTAGCGGTTGCTTTTCAAATAGCTTTTTCGTGCCAAAATACATACAAATGATGTTTTTTTCATTTTTTTAAAAATCATTTTTGATATCAGCACATCAAAACGATCCAAAAAGTACAACCATAACTCAATTTAAAAAAAAAAAAAAAAAAATTTTGAATTTTGTCAAAACACCGGTTTGGCAGCAATGCCAAACGGGCTCTAAAAAACAGTATTATCAATTGGAGTTTTAGGAATATCATGTCAATGGCGGTGGTTTCGTGGAAGTCAACTCTTGTCATCATCACAAAGTCTTGTCGACAATACAAGCAAGAAAAAATAAATCAAATCTTGTTTATCATGCTTTTTTACACTTTGAAAATTGCGTTTCCACCGATTATAAAAATCCTAGTTTCACCTGTTTGTTGTTATGTTTTAAAAAAATTTAAATTTTTTAATTTTAAATTAATATATTTTTAGTGTTTTTAAATTATTTTAATATTAAAAATATTTATTTTTAAATAAAAAATATTTATTAATATATATTTTAACACGAAAAATTATATAAAAAATAATAATAATTGAATGAAAACAAAACTCTTAATGATCAAAGTGACATTGACCTTGGTGATTTTTTTAACCAGAAAAAAACTTCCCTCTCAGCTTCCGTCAGGCTTGATTTACGCCGTCAACCTATCCTTTTTTTTGGTAAGCACCGTCAACCTATCCTTCTCTTGCGTATTTAAAGAAACCATGCAGTTGGCAGTTGGCAGTTGGCAGTTGGCATTTCTAATGAGAGCAATTATACACACACACACCATTGGTAGTTATTTCAAAGTAATATATATTTTTTTATAAAATAATGTAAAGATAGAATCCCATATGATGATTCTCATGAACAAGCAGCAGTATAAAGTTTGTTTAATATATGCCTAATAGACAGGCTTTTTTTTCTTTTCATAAATCTTATTTATAATTCCTCGCAATTGAGATTTGTCTAAAGGTTTAAATTCAATCATTTAATCCATTATCTGAGAAATCATAATGGGAATGAAAAAGAAAAAGAAAAGAGAGACAGTGGGCTATCACCGAATTTTTGTATATAAAACAATTTGGAAACACTTTGCAAACTATATTTTTAAAAATTTTAATTTTTTTTATGTTAAAATTTAATATAATTTATATGTTTGGGATCATTTTGATATGCTGATATCAAAAATAATTTTTAAAAAATAAAAAAAATATTATTAACATACATTTCAACTTAAAAAATTATTTAAAAAATAATTGATACCACGTTTCCAAACATTAAATATATCTTCACGTATGTAATGCCGAAACTGGATTTTTCTGATTGGTGGAAACGCAATTTTCAAAGTGTAAAAGCATGATAAACAGGATTTGATTTATTTTTTCTTGCTTGTATTGTCGACAAGACTTTGTGATAATGACAAGCGTTGACTTCCACGAAACCACGGCCATGACCCGCCTCTTTTTCTGATCAAAATTGACATGGTATTTTCATTTTTACTTCTCCTGTGCAGCCTCCTCTCAAACAATCGTGGCTAGAAAATTGATATACAACGACGGAAATTTTGACCATAAATTTTTTTGTTAATAATTATTGATGGAAATAGCAGCGGAAAAGTCCAATTGATAATTATCAATAGCAATAGCAATGAGATATTTTTCATCGGTTTTTTTTTTATGAAAATTACAACAAAATATCAAATAAAAATATTATTAATAATTCCATCGGTATTTCAACACGTTAATAAATTCCATCAAAAAATATTAAGATGAATTAAAACCCGTCACTTCTCCCTATCAAAGAACCATCTCAACCCAAAAGCTTAAGCTGTTAGGTGAGGTCCCAGAATATGATTTATATTATTCTCTAACACACCCCCTCAAGTAAAAGCCCTTTGGGCTTGAAACTTGCACAGACCCACATTATCTTGTGCTTAATTTTTATCAAATAAATAGGGATGGTGAGATTTGAACTCGTGACCACTTGGTCATTAAAGCTCTGATACCATGTCAAATAACCATCTCAACCCAAAAGCTTAAGCTGTTAGGTGAGATCCCAAAATATGATTTATATTATTCTCTAACACTCTCCTCTTCTCAATTCATCTTATTTTTTGAATTAGAATTACAGCAACTCCATCTCTCTGAAACATTCCGGCAAGATAGCGCCCCTCGTATATCAGGTCACCCAACACAAATGTTGATAAACTAAAAGTTAAGGAACAAAACCTCCTCTCTGTCGCTTACAAAAACATGATCGACTCACTGTCTGCTACTTGGAAAAGAGTGTCTTCAATTGAGTAAAAAAAAAAAGGAGAAAGAACAAGAACATGTGCTTAATCTTCATTTTCTTTCTTGAAGTTTATTTTGTTCTATTTGTAATTATCTATAGACCTAGAGCGATTGAGCTCATCATGGATATCCCAGTTCAATGAAGACAAAGGATCTTGTATATATTACCTCTACTAATAGGTCATGATATGATCTGGTATATTTTTTCATTTTTTACTTCTCGTGCATTTTTTTCTAATATGGTGTAGTATAGTTATTAGTTACTTTGTAATGTAGAAAATTTCTTTAGAAGAAGAATCAAGAATCTAACGGGTTTAAATCATAAACTGATTATCTTGAAATTTATCTTGAAATTGTTATTTCTTTCTACTAATAGACTCACATTTATTGAAGCAACTCTAATAAATAATCATAAACTGATTTATAATATTCATTTTGTATTTTTAAAACATGATAAAAATATAATTTTATTATTTTTATAAAATATATATGAAAAAAATATATATTTTTTTTATTAAAATTTTTTTTAAAAAAAATTAAATATTTTAATATCAAGTTTTTATTTTATAATATAAATCTAGGGCCGATTAGTGTATCTAGACCATTCACCTACCACACAAATAAATAAAGCAGAATGTGTTATCAATTTGCAAAAAATGGTACATTGTTGTCAGAACCTAAATTTTTAGATATGATTGGCTTAACTGAATTTTTATGTAAGGTTAAAGAGAAATTAGTTTTTTTTAATTAGTTTTTTTAACTTTAATATAATTTTGATAAAAGTAAGATTCCAACCTAAAATTCCAACAAAAAATGCCTATGATTTTCACTTATGGGAAAATCCTACCAGGCTAATTTAAGCTTAACGATTGAAAGGAATTAGTTGGGTAAGAAAAGAAAAGAAAAAGATGTTAGCACACTACCTAGGTGGTCGTTGCTTCTTAATGTCAACCTTTTTTAGGGTCTGTTTGATATTGTGGTAGCTGTTGTGGTTGTGGTTTGAAAAAAATTGTTTTATAAAAAGTACTTTTAATTGAGGCTGGTTTGAAAAAATAGGTGTTTGGTTAAAACTGTAGTTAAAATTAAGGTTGAAGAAAAAGTAGTTTTAATACACCGTTTGACATTGCGTTCCAAACGGTGTTTTGCCCAAATTCAAATTTATTTTTTTTTATTTTGCTAAAATTAAGTTCGGTTTGTAGTTTTTGGATCGTTTTGATGTGCTGATGTCAAAAATAATTTTTTAAAAATGAAAAAACATCATTGGCATGTATTTCGGCACGAAAAGCTATTTGAAAAGCAACCACTACCACACTGCCAAACACGCTAATGTGTTTGGTTAAGAATGCTTTTGAAATTTAAGTTATAAAATAATTTTAAAAAATATATATTAATATTGATGGTTTTTAATTTAAATATTATGGATTTAACTATTGCTATTACATCATAAAATAAATCATATTTTATATAAAATATTTTTTATTATTCCATTAAATTATCTACAATTCCATCACGTATGAAATTGAGATTGCAGTCAAATTCTATAAATGCAGCGTCATCAAGCGATCTCCGTCTAATTTATATAGTCATTAAATAATGTTTAACACTAGTTTTTTGAATAAAACACAATTAAAAATAAAAAAAAAATTATTTTCTTGGATCGAACCTGATTCAATGTATTTTTAACTTTGAACCGGACCGGTTCGACCAGATCAATTTTACTATTGATAGAAAAAAATGGGTGAATAGTGGAGCATGGCTCCACTGTTCATGTGAACAGTGGAGCCATGCTCCACTGTTAGAAGAAAATGGATGAACAGTGGAGCCATGCTCCACTGTTCATCCATTTTTCCATTTCAAGAAGCAGCCGAGAGCTGCTTCTTGGTACCTGCGGTGCAACCATAATTAATGGTGGGGTCCACCATTAAAAAACTGTGGTGGAAATATTACCAAACAAAAAAATTTGTGGTTTACCCGCAGCCACAATACCAAACAGCCACTTAAAAATCTCGTACGCGTGTGACCGCAAAGTTTGAAAAAATATTGCTTAGATGCGCTTTTTTTTCTTTTTAGACATGTTTTATGAATTTTTTTTTAAAAAAGTTTAAATTAATATTTTTTTAATTATGAACGATAATATTTTAAGTATAGATATTGTAATATGCCCTTGCTAATTTTTTTTTTAAAAGACAATACTAATTAAACCTTATTTATTTGATAAATTAATCTAGGAAATTTATCATTTAAATTCTGACACGGTTAATTTTAAAGTTAAATATAAAAAGTATTAATTTAATAAAAATCAATTAATTTTATAAAATTTATGAAAGTTGGGTGGTCAATTAAGCCATGTGTAAACCAACACTAATAAATAAATAAATAACAAAGAAAAAACATTGTTTTATTGTGGAGAGAACTGAGTTATATTTTGTTTATATATATATATATATATATATATTTGAGAGTATAGTAGAAGTGATTTTCAAAGTATTTTTTGTTTGAAAATATATCAAAATAATATATTTTTATTTATTAAAAAATATTTTTAATATCAGTACATAAAAATAATTTAAAAAACACAAAAAATATTAATTTAAAAATAAAATAAAAATTAATTTTTTAAAAAAATATTTTTAAAATCATGTACGACCCGAACATGTGGGTGACGTCCGAGTAATTAAAAGAAGTGCTGTGAATCCTAATGACTCCCTGTCTATATAAACCAAGCTAAGATGGTTGGGATTCACAAGCAAACGTGATTTCTAGCTAAAAGAAGCAATGTTTTTCCTCACCGTCAACTATTTCGTGATCCTCATCCTCACCGCCGCGGCATTTCTCTTACGACAATATTATATCTTCCACGCAGGTTAGTTCTTCGAGATTCATTCAATGACCTGCAATCATGTATAGTTCTTTCTCAAGTCACCTCACAAAATTATCCTTTGTATTAATGCAAAGGTGGGATCTTAGTGGGTCTCGATCGGGAAGAATATTCTGATAAATAAGCTGCTGCTGCTCTCCTTCTACTTTTGTTTTCAATACCTTGATTTCAAATCTTAGTGGGTCTCGATCGGGAAGAATATCCTTGATTTCTTGATATATAAGCTGTAAATTAATTAAGCTTTCTTGATATATATCACGGGGTTGGTCATGCAATTTGTCTGTAGTCTCAACAGAAGAGCTTTGTAAGAAATCTGATTTAACGGCATCAATTTGCAGATCGAGTGAGCAGGAGGCAGAAAGGAAATGGGAAGCAGGGGGTTCCTCCTCCACCTCCAGCTCCGGAGGAAGAAAACACGGGGCGAGCTTTTCCACCTCTCTACTTGCCTCTCGGACTAAATCACTTTTAATTTAATTAGTTGGCTTCATCATGTTATCACATGCAAGCCTCACAGCACAAGCAAATGTATTAGAATTTCGATCTTAAATAAAAGATGCGTGTTCGGTGCTTAGTTCAATTTTCTCCCCTCTTCGTTTTCTTTTTTATTCTTCTCCTCCTCTCCCTGTGTTCTTGTCGAGCTATGTATATCCATGGAAACAAAAAGAAGGGCTTCCAAGAGCTCAAGGTTTGGTAGGCAATTTCAGTCTCAAGCTCTCAATGGGTATATGGCGGTGATGATAAAAAATATTAAACATAATGGGATTTCGAGATATTAGCAACCCGCCCTCTGTAAATTATGGATAAAGGAAACTCGGACGGAATTTTTTGCTTGGACGCATTCGTTTGATTTTCAACGGTAGCGAGGAGAACGATAACTGTGAACATCATGATACCGTCTGTATACACCGGATCCTAAAAGCCACACGTGATCGTTTTTTAAAATATTTTTTTATTTATAAAATATATTAATAATAATTATTTTTATTTTTTAAAAATTATTTTTGAAACCAGTATATCAAAATAATTTAAAAAATATCAAAAATATATTAATTTAAAATAAAAAAAATTAAAATTTTTTTAAAAAACTTTTAAAACACAGTGCCAAACAAACCCTTCAAACCATCTTCATCACAGGCCGACTCCTTGCTTAATACACTTTGGCCAGTTTATGGAAGGGCCGGGTTATGGTAGTTCTTGGCTTTCTCTGTCTCCCTTTTTAAAGGTTCTAATTTTGATCGTGATGCTCGTCTACATATTATTAATTGAATGCAAATAAATTTTGGTTTCTAATTATTTTATTTGTTTGATAGAAAAACAATTGTGGTCAGAAAGAATAGAAACATAGACATAACCAAATAAACTTTTTGTTCACAAATGTTTTTTTAAACCATTCATAATTTTAATCTTTATCCTTATATTTATATTTGAATAATTTATTTTAATTAAATTAATTTTTATTGTTAAATCTGAGAATTAAAAACAATAAAAGTGAACACCATAAATATATATAATAAACATAAATAAAAGAGAGAGAGTAAGAAGAGAGAAAATATCAACTAAATTGAATCCGGTCAAAATACCTAATATGATCACCATCTAATGAAAGTTTTCACATAAACTGTTCATAGATACCTAATCTAGATTTTTATTGTTGAATTTGAGTGGTAAGAGGACTTAAATTTCTAGATTTAAAAATTTAAGATTAAATTTGTATGTTGATTAGTTGTTTAAAAGTGGCTTTTGATGTTAAATTTGTGTTTATAATATTGAGTGGATTGTTTACATGTCTTTTTTTTTATAAAAAATAAAATAAAGTTTATCTAAATGATTAATAAGATAACAAAAATCCATTAATAAATCCAAAAACGGTTAAGAGCTCGTAGAAAACAATGACAAATGACTCATTTTTTAAATGAATGATGCATTGCAAATTATTATTATTATTATTATTATTATTTTGTAACCCAAATGTTTGAGATGTGCATCTTGGCTAATTCTAATCCTAAATATTTTATGTTTTTTTTTTTAATTGGCTAATTCTAATCCTAAATATTTTATGTTTTTTTTTTTAATTTACTGGTGTGTGTGTTGGGTTTGAGTTTTTAAAGTGAGTAGAGAGTGTGTTTTTATTATTATTATTATTATTGAAAATAAATTTATTGAAGTTTTTATAATGGTTTCATGGATGTTTTTAAAGTGAAAAGCAATTAAAATATATATTTTTTTAATTCAAAAACTCAAATCATGTTTTTCTGGTCACTTTCAATTATCAAAAAAAAATAATAATGGATGACTTGTGGTCTATCTAGATGGACGACTCATCATCCAATCAATTAAAAAAGATATTTGGACGGATAATGTGTTATTTGCCCGTTAAAAAAAAATACAGAGAAGGAACTAGGCGAACATGTAGAGGCTTTGGCCTTTTAGGCTGGGCCTAGACTCAATCATTTTTTTATATATATTTTTTATTTTTTAAATTGGATTTTTAATTAATATCTACTTTTTTATTTTTTAAATTGTTTAATTTAATTTTTTTTTAAAATGATAATAGATCTTTTGGATAGTTCTTATAATTTTATTATATAATTAAACCTTTATACTCCTAGAACTATGAAATTTATTAATTAATCGATATGTTATTTAAAATTTAAATTTAAGTTAGGATAAAAAAAATATTATTTGATTGAGATTAAATTTTATTATACTTTATCTTTGATTTTATTCTTTTTTATATTTAAAATAGATTAGTTGTATTTATATTATGTATTTATATAAACAAATTCATATACATATATATATAAGAAAAAAATATTTGTATTTGTATTTATCTTTTACTTATGAAAAATAAACTTTTCATTTTAATTTTCAATTAACATTTTTATATATTTTTTTAATTTAATAGTTAATATATTTTTAATTCATCATATTAAATAAATACATCATATTTTCATTTTTCATTTAACAAATTTTATGATATCAAAACTAAATTTATAATATTATTGTCTTCTTTTTAATATATTTAAAATTGACAGGAAATCCTATATTAGTCGGTTTAAGCCAAGTTAAAGAAAGAAGAAAATACCAATCAATTATATAAATATACAAAAAGAAAGAAAGGAATTAACATTAAAGTAATTCAATTATCACAAACCAAATGAGAATAGATTAGAATTCTCCTTAATTTGTTTTTAGCATAATTTGTTTATGCTAAAAATAAATTGTTTAACCAAAATCAAAGAGATTATATATAGGCTAAGCTAAAAATATTATCCTACCCTTAATAATAAAACAAAATAAATATATTATTTAACAATTAAATTCTCACTATCCCAATCTACAATTTTCCCTCAGAAATTGATACACAAGAGGATGATTCATCAGTTTATGCAAACTACGGTTCTTTTGGAGGGGCAGGCTTGACAAAAGAGAAATCGTCTTCATTTCTGGTTTCTTCTTCCTCATATTGCGGTTCGTCAACTTCAGTTGGGTGAACATCATCATGATCATCATCATCCACTCTTATGATTAAGCTGGTAGTTGCTGTTGTGGGTGACGATGCCTCAGCTTCTAAATCGGACACGTCTTGATCATCATAAGAGTACGATGACCGGGTTGAGTGCCCGGTTGTTTTGAAACGTTGCAACGTGCGTGAGGAAGAGACGGTAGACACAGTCGGGCTCACACCTCCCAACATCCGAGCAGGAGTCTTTCCTCCTTTCCCATGCCTCTTCTTCACAGCCATGTGCCACTTCTTAAGAGCCTTGGATGTTTGTTCGTCGAAGACTGATTTCTTCATCCGCGAACCCATCTGAGAGGCGGCCAATGATAAAGATTAGTCTCCAGGAAACCATAGAAAACTTCGAGAAATAAGCGTCGGGAAACAGAACTAGCACATAACGGTACAGAGTTTATCTACGAATAACGATACAGGTTTTCAGGGGATGAAAGCATTTTAGTTCCAGCATCTTTCAAGTTTCGAGTGATATTGAAACAAACACCATCGTTTCTAGTAATGGGGACATGATTTGTTGGTTGATCAAAGGCTTGCTTTTGGGAACAAATAAACAATTTGAAATTAGAAGTTTCTTTTGTAAGATTGTACTTGATTATGTTTGTTCCATCTCAAGCTTCTAAAGATACCAGAGGGAGTTGAAGGTACCTGAGTTACAAGGGCATACAGAGGAAGTGTGATGTAGCTGCACAGAAATAGAGCTCCAACCCTGCAAGGTCATGGAAATTTAGTCTATCAGTTCATTTCTAATGTTTGTAACATGTTTGTAATGGATTTATCACTAGAAATGGCCATCTGTTGAAATTACAAAAGCTTACCCCAAAGCAACTTTGGCTATAACAATATCGAAATTGTCATGGAAGCAAGATTTCAACCCAAATGAATACTGCAAATGTAAACATACATGTAAGGAGTAAAGAACAGGAGCAGACAATACATTATTGCATAACAGAGTTGCTGAAAGGAGTGAATTACCCATATCCACAAGAAATATGTTATCTGGAATGCATTCTGCACCCACCATGAAATAAAGAAAATGGCAATTAGCATACTTACAGTTAATTACTATGAATAAAGCAAAGAACCTTGATATTCAAAGAATCTTAAGCTAACAATTCCGATGTAATTATAGGTTATGTAAGGTTTAGTATCTGTGGAGGACGCCATACAGTACCTGAAATAAAGCAAAATGGATAAGATGAAGAAGCAACTGAGGTCGACCAAACCAAAAATATCTGTCTGAGCCTTGCACAAGTGGCATCCCTTGGACTACTGCATGTCTGTCCTTGATTTCAAGAGCCATCTTCATCATAATGACCTGAAGTTTTGTCCCAACTGCTAGGATAATCTGTAAAAATGAATGGTAAGAACAATGATGTTTGCTCTCAACCAGGAAAATTGATCACTGAGAATAGATTTCTTACAATCACAGGTATTATTGAAGCCCAGAACAAAGATTGCCATCCTGAAAGGGACACGGCACGTCAACATATTAGACTGTCCTCAAATTCAACTTGAAAGTGCTTCATGCTCCAAAAATTTCCAAAGAAGAGGAACTTACCATAAACATTCAGGAGCAAGAAAATAACAAAGGATGCCCACAGAACAGGACTGCCAAAACATCAAAATAAATCAGGATATATAAATATTTGAAATCTTGTGAAAAATCAAAGAAATATAACATGAAGAGAGAGAGAGAGAGTTGAACCATTACCTTACTCCCACAACTAACGTGAAGTCATCTTCCAATGACCGTTTGAGGTACTTACGGAAGTTAAACTTACTTCCAGGAGCTAAATGGACCTACATAAACATGGCACTGTCAAAAATAAAGTGGCAATGCAGCACTTGAAAAATGAATCTGTGTGTATGAAGACTCACTGCGATAAATCCATTACGCAATGTCAAGTAGTCAGACCTGCTAACAGACCTGAAAAATTGTTGAAAGAAGCATCCCTGCAATATATACAGACAAATTTAGACCATACAGTGCTACTGAACACACCAAACATATATATATAGACACACACACACACACACAAGGAAGAGGAAGAACTTGGTGCTAGTTAATTGATATATTTCTTACAATGTAAAAGAAGAACGGAATTCTACTCCAGAAACTGGTGTGTGCTCTCACAAAAGATGTCTCGTGAGCAAGCCTGAATCTTGAAGGATCTATGCATAAGATAACATCCAATATAGCATACAAACCCAGATAAGCAAATATGATGTTTGGATTTAATGAAGAAAAGTTAAAGCTAGAATATAAAGGTGGAATCTAGCCTTTTAAGATAAGACAGCATACCATTTGAGAACTCATAATCATGTGACAAAGTCTCCAGCTCCCACCGCTTCCAGGCACGACTCTGTAAAAAGTAACTAATTAATACTAGCTAAGAATTTGACCTGGTACATCACATTGTAGGTCAGGGGAAAGATAGTTTGTCAACTGGCTTGTCTACCTAGATTTAGACATTAAATTTTTTTCCTGGTTTAGTCATTACTATAGATCTTATTTTCCAGTAACGCACATAACCAATTCAGGCAATTAGATGTTTGTAAAATGGCATAGCAAAACAAAGTATTATAAAAAGAACATTTCCATACCTTCAGTCGCCCAAGTGTCACGGTAATAACACTAAATAACACATGAAAAATTGCTAGAAAGAATACAAGGATGTGTAATTGATGCAATCCATCAACAGATATGAGCTGTTCATACCCCTGCAGGAAAATATCAAAACGGTTATCATTTTGAGCAAGACATGTTTCAATGTTATTCTCTCATAATAACAAAGATAAATTTTAGGATCCTACCAGATCAATGTGAGTAAATAAAAGTTAGTATAAAAATTAATTACTCTAAAGCAAGCAACACCAAGAAGATTACAGAAGTATGGCACTGACTAGTGGAATGGTTATCTAGTTACAACACTTAAGTTATTGTTCAAAAGCATGAAGCAATGGTACCTTCAAATATTTCATAAAAGGAAAAAAGGATCTTCAGAATTGGATAAACCACGGTTTCTATTCTCACAACTTATCATGCAGCTCCCTATAAGATGCCTAAATGTTAGATAACATTAAATTTCAATACCAGGAGCTAATATCATTTAGCAGCGAGCAGCTTCTTCTGTTGCTGTAGATTTATTCAAGATCCCGCAAAAGCATGTACATTGTTTTTAATCAAACTTGGCATGTTCTAAGATCACTAGTTCCAGAAAGCCTGTTCAATGTTAGTTCTGCACTATACCCAACAGCATCAATCATCAATCCCATTAAACACTAGAATGTGTCACTTCGATCATCTTCCCCCCACATTTTCTACCATATTTATCACTCTGTTCCTTCAATGTTAGTTCTGAAATGTCATGGCCTAAGTTGTGAAGGTAATTATCTCAAAATGCATCAAATACCAACCAATTAACTTCTGGAAATCTTATTGCAAGAATCAAAATGCATTTCACGTTACTCTCAACATCAGAACAACTCTATTTCATTCCAAAAAACCTGTGTGTCTAATTTGGCATGCCTCACATATGTTTGCTGGCATTGGGTTTTTCTTCTTCTTTTTGTGGCACTTCTAATCATGCAACTAAACTAGGTGAACTTATGCAAATACATATAAAAGCATCAAATATCATATAATTTAGCTTTGGCATGCCAGCACCTACTCCCCCACCATCCACTATCCAAAAGGAATTATTTAGAAAGCATTCTTTTAGTTGTTTCCAGTAAAATGATGCTTTTAATTGGTTGTCATTCAAACACTTTCCAACCCTTCTTTTATACAAGACTATTACTGATACATTTACAGCACACAAAACTTGCATGCTAGCGATTAGAAAATCTTAAATTATCAACCATGAAGAACAAGTTTTGCAGCATATACACTTACATCTTTGCATTTCACTGCACTCTCAGCACCAGCTAGAAATCTACGATCAAACCACAAAAGTGCCCTGCGATGTTCCGCTTCGGTGCTGCTACTTTTTTCACTGCCTTCTTTCTTACAAGGCAACATGGTGCCTACAACATCTTCGGGAACACAGATTTTTGCAATATAACTCTGCGCAAAAGTCAGGAGCAGTGATATGAACCCTAGAATCATCAGCTCTGCAATAATCATTCCAAACTCAGAATTTCCTCATAACAATCCCACTAAAGGAGTACATAAAAAAGCATTAAGAAAAAAAGTCAAGGCTAAAGGAGAGAATCATGATCATTAGCATTAGTAAATAAAGCTTAGTTCTTTACCAGCTTTAACCTTCTCCAAGGCTTCAAACAAAGCTTTCTTATGCTTTTCTGTAAGCCACTGAATTGAAAAGAAAAAAAGGAAGAAAATCATCGAGTTAGGAATTAAGAATTAAAGACTCAAATAAAAAAAAATCATAAATTTGACAGAAAGAAAAACAATTATACATTAGAAGAAACAAGATTAAAGGAAAACAAAAAAAAATCATTTTTATCATAGCAGTAGTGGGAAAATTGAACAAGATTCAAGCGGCAAAAAAAAAATGGAAAAGAAATATGCACAGTTTTATTCATGACTTAAAGAGTTCTTAATTCTTTTTAAAATAATATAAAACAGACATAGCATTAATGGTTTCACCCCCCCCCCCCACCCCGAGTTCTTAATTCTTTTTTAAATAATATAAAACAGACATAGCATTAATGGTTTCAACCCCCCCCCCCAAAAAAAAAAAAAAAAAAACAGCAACAATGAAGAAGAAGTGAAGCGAATTAAAGAAGCAGGAAGTTAAAGAATTTGGTGATGTTAGTATCCAACAAACTCTGCTACGAAGAAGGCAAAACAGTAAAAGAACATCAAGTATAACTCAGAAAAATTAAAGAAAAGCATTAAAGACACAAAAGAAAACTTACTGTTCCGACTTTGTGAAGAAATTTTTCCAAGAGAATAGAAATGATGATGATAACAGCACAAACACCAGCAACAGCCCACGTTGGTGTTTGATCAAGCTTCCTCGTTGTATCACTACTCTCACTTGCTGCCCCAACCACTACAACGCCTCCATAAACAGTCCATAAGGACAGGCCTAACAACACTTTCATTTTAAGACCAAAACAGTGGAAAGATACGTAAAAAGAGCGGAGAAACGAGTGAAAAGGCCAGATAAAAACGATGTGTTCTTCTGTCTGAAATGAAAATGAAAGCTTGTGTCAGAACAGAGAGCATATATAGCTAAAGAACTTTGGATCCAGGGAGGTTCAGCGCAGCCAAGGCAATTCAAACAAACACGGTTTGATTTACCATGGAGATAACAAAACAGCTGCTGAGATTATCATGTTTTGACCACCTTTTATTGTTGATAACTTGGATTTTTTTATTGGACTAACCGATGGCTTCTGTGCATCCATAGTGCACAGCTACTTTTTGTCCGATTCCACTCAGTTTTTGGACCCGTCTCGGGAGCAATCATCGCGCTCTTCTTCCTGAAATAATCAAATCAGCCTAAATAGACCACGACCATGGGTAAAGCAAAGCATTTAATGATTCCATCTGAAGAATTAATTAGTTTATCATCTTTGATATTTCAATACATGAAAGAGAAAATCTGAACTATTGGTTACGATTAATTAATGACTTGGAATAATGATTTTTTTTTTTTGGTAAATATAATATCAATACGGATGGATAACTTGTCCAAAATCTGAAATGAAATAATTTAATTTCAATTTAAAAAAACTACTTTGAAGATATGTACCATTAAAATAGAAAAATAGAATGAATGCAGTTTTTTTGTGGTTAGTAGGAGAACCGACAATTTTTTTCTTAGATGATTGATATTAAAAAATGAATTTTGGAAAAAAGAAATAAAAGTGTGAAAATGAAAGGAAATAATTAAGAAAAATAAATTTATAACACCAAAATGCCATTTGAATTTTGTTTAGTCTCAAAATATTCAGGAAAAAAAAAATCAATCTTAAATGATTCAACTTAGTTTAGTTATTAAAGAAAGAGATATATTTCATATTTATAAGTTTAGGTTTTGGGATAATACCTATAAAAAAAAATTATTAAGTTTATCTAAATATATCAAACAAATACTTGTTTGAAAAGAGACTATTTGTTTTTGTGTTTCAAAAATATTTTTAAAAAAAATTTAAATTTTTTTATTTTTTTATTAACTTCAAATTAATATATTTTAAAATTATTTTAATATACTAATATCAAAAATAATTTTTAAAAAATAAAAAAATATATTATTAATATTTATTTTAATACAAAATATTATTTAAAAAACAATCCTACTCCCAAACCATCTCTATGTTTTCTTGTAAATCTTGTGGCAATAACCCCATGTGTAGAATTGAGGACACTAATTAATGTCCCAGAAAAGGCTGTCCATTATTTTGACTTATGCTTCTCTGGGGGATCCACATCTCCCGACACATTATTATTATTGTTGTTGTTATTATCTTTGGTCAGATGGTGTCCCGAAGGCTGTGTAGTGCGTCCCGTTCAATCTTGCTGCTCGGTCTAATATGTTGGCTCTAACAAATGAATCAAGCCTTGTACACCATTTGAAGCACATGATATGAATATTTCGTATTGATGGAGGTTTTGCGGTTATAATTTAAAAAAAAAAAAAAAAAAAAAAAAGCGTGTTAAATTTTTTTAAAAAATTTTTTTGTTTAATAAAAAATAATTCAAAAAATATTTAATTAAAATTACATTTTAAAGTACTATTAATAACAAAATAACTAAAAATGACATGCAATATTCTCATAACTTTAAATTCTATATGAAGTATGAAGTATGTGATTATTAATACATAATAAATATAGCAAAACAACATTAAGGTATTAGTTATTAAGAAATAATAATTAAGTTTATTTGTTTTATAAAAAATGATTTTCTGAAAATTATTTTTAAATTTTCTTGTATTTGTTTATCATTAGAAAAATTGGTTGGTATAATATTTTTCAAACTTTCAACTAATATGATGGCCAGTGAAGGCTTATATGGTCATTAATTTTAGGACCTATAAAATTAATTGAAATACACACAAGTTGTTCCAGACATCCATTTTAATAAAAAAAATTCCAGATGTATGTGTCCAAATAAAACGGCACAGGTTGATAAGGTACCCATGTGTGGATTCATCCACCACAACAAGCATCATGCTATGTCCATAATAAACCTCTTAATTCTTCTCGGATAACTTGTGGGGTCATTTCAATCAATGTTTGCGATATTATTAAAATCTTTTTAATTGTATTGATTGGTATGTATTTAATTTTTATTTTTTTTTTGCTTTTTCTTGAAATACAAGTTTAATGATAACAACATCAATATCTTTTAAAAAAAATCTTAACAAAATAAATTTAACGATATTAAAAAAAACTTCAATAGCCACTAGAGTGGATTATCCAAGTTTCTCGAAAGCAAATAATCCATGCCATCTTCGGGCAGCTGTGCGGCTCATTCATGTTTGGTGATTTTAATCGCTATTTATTTTTATTTTATTTTTTTTTTAAAAAAAAAAGGAAAGGCCTTGCTCCACATGGATAGGTATGCTAGGATGATATAGGCCTGCTTGCAAAACTGGATAGGAGTGAGTAGTGGCTGGAGATTGAGTTGGATCTCCAACTGAAAAGCCCAAATCAGATCCTTTATTACGTGCTGTATTTGTAGACTTTTTGGGCTTCACTCATGCTACTGTAATGACCTGCTCCCGGGTTGTTTATGGAGGTATTTAACACGTGAGTTTTTAAAACAATTATTTTTTATTGTTTTTTGATATATTGTTGTAAAAAAAAAATTCAATAAAAAAAATATTATTTTAAATATTTTCAATAAAAAAATACTTTAAAAAACAAATATTACTACTATCTCAAACACATTTTCTAGATTTGTATGGTGTTGGATGTTTCTTGCGGGCTGGGCTTGGTGTGGTCGGTCCAACCCTGTTATCAGCAAGAGGAACAAGCCTGTTGCTTGCTATTAGTCTAAAATTACAGCATGGTCTCCTGGTGGTCACCATCTAATCACCAAATCTGGGATTCTCAATTGGGGTTTTGCCTATTTGATCCTCTCTAATTGTAGCACCATCATTCCTATCCGCCGGGCATTCCATCAGCAGCCACTAGGTTTATTTAGATTATTTGAGAGTATAATAATAATTGTTTTTTTAAAATATTTTTAAAATATTAAAAATATATTAATTATAAATAAATAAATAAAACTAATGTTTTAAAAAATATTTTTAAAACTCAAAAAACAAACAAGTTGTTGTTCAATAATATGCAATGTGCAATGCCATGTAGAATGTATATGGATTTTACAATAATAAAAAATAATATAAATTATATTTGAGAATTTAAAAAATAAGGTTTTTTATTCTTGTGCTGTAATTTTTACATTAATTATTATACATCTCTCTCTCTCTCTCTCTCTCTCTCTCTATATATATATATATATATATATATATATATATATATATATATAAAGATTGGTTAACTAATAGTTTATGCCTCATATTATATTATTTTCAACAAGCATAATATTTAATTTTCTAAACTAAATATAAAAGATAAAATTAAGTAAGCAAAAATAATTTTCCTTAAAAACCTTTAGCATTAAAATGGTAAGTGAGGTGTGGCTGATTTGATGTTTACTTGTATTGCAGAGAAGCAAGGCACTAGCTGGAGCTGACACAGGAAAGATTTGATGAGGAAGCTGCCTAAGTTCATATATGATGAGGATAAAGCTTTGGAGGTGGGAGTCTGCTCTCTCGTTTATGATTGATGTAAATCATGGTTAGTAACAGTTGAGACTTTTAAATGGTTCTTCGTGGTAGCTGTGGCTAGGGGAAGAGAAATAAGTCAGCCATCCCATCATCTAAGAACTTGTTGCCTGCGTGTGGGCGCTCGTGTTCCAAGTCTGTAAATTGTCCTATAATGCTCCTGCAGGCTGCATGTTACCTTCCTCTTATTTTATTTTATTTTATTTTCCATTCTTGTTCACGATTTGCATTGAAATTTCTCTGGTTTTCATGTTTTGATAACAGAGGACCCGCCAAGTTCTTACTGACACAGCTGAGCTCTGCTGTAGATGAGGTTTCCGCTCAGCTGCATCCAGAAGATGCCCCCGGTGGCCGGTGGAGTTGCAGTGGCTTCTGATGAGATCCAAGCTTCCATACAAGAAAATGTCTGTCGAAATGTCAACGCAAGCTTCCATTATAGCTCAAAACATCTTATTCTCTATTGGTTTGTTTCTGTGAAATCTTTTCAGCTCTTTATCTTTTTTGTGGTTGAATTTAGTTTGCTTTAAGCAATATCCATAATCAGATACTCTCATTGTTGCTGCGGTACCTCGCCGCATCATGCTCTAGTTTTGCTTTGTTATTGTTGGAAAGTTGCCCGCCAGGAATTTGACTCCTTCTATAGCTGGCCGACGGTTTACCGTCCATCTTTCTGGGCCTGAAAAATTTTAGAGGACGTTCAACAGTTTATGTTGCGGTCCATCAATGAACCTGTGGGCCTATTATTAATTTTTTTCGACGATGTTTTGGGTTTGGCTTTTGGAATCACTGGCGATTAAAAATGTTTGCCCTGTATTAAAAATATGTTTGTTTTTTAAGTAGTTTTTTTAAAACAAAATTAAAAAAAATTTGGTTAGATATGGTTAGTTGGATTTAAATAGGTGTTTGGTAAAAATTATAGTCAAAGTTTATGTATAGCAAAAACATGTATAAAATATTTGGTAGTGGTTGTTTTTCAAAAATATTTTTTACTTGGAAATGCATCAAAATAAATTTTTTATATATTTTTTAAATTTTTTGATATTAGCACATCAAAATGATCTGAAAATACAAAAAAAAAAATTGAAGTAAAGAAAAAAATAATAAAATTTTGAAAAAATGATTTTGAAATGTCAAAACAAATAAAGTTTTACAAAACTCAATTAAAAAAACATGTAAAAATTGCTTCACAAAAACTGCGTTTCAAACTCAATTTTTAGATGGGTCTCGTAGTATAAAATACAGTTTGGTCTATTGTAAAATACCTAATTGCATTTTTTACACCGCAAACACAAAAACTAACACTAAACAAACACACCTTAAAAATAGCTCTGTTTGGATTGCTTATGATTGCCATCCCTTTTATTTATGCTTCTTAAGTAAAATGATGTTTTAATTTCAATATTATATTTGGAATAATAATAAGAAATTAGAGTGAAATTTAGAATTTCTAGTGCCCTATTTTTAATATTAAAATGAATAATAATTATATAAAAAAATTTGATTTGTAAAAAAGTTGATTTTGTTGATAATGGTGGCTGTAAAAATAATAAAGATGATTGTAATAGTGAAAATGGATTAGTAAATGAGAGGATAGTGGGTGGGGTAGTGGAAAAGTTGTGCAATAATAATAATAACAATAATAATAATTTTATTTAGAAAAAATGTTATCACTACCACCAATAGTTGTGATATTGATGGTGACCGAGGTAATGATAATAATAAAAGTATTTAATATATAGTAAATAAAATAATATATTATTTTATAAGAATGAAACTATGTATAATTTTTATTTTATTTGTTAAGTTTCTCTGTTTTTTTTTTCACTGGTATATTTCACTTTCTTTATTAAATTAAATCCAATGGTAAAAAGAAATAATCCATGCAAGATGAACGGTCCATAGTAATAAGTGAATTTTATAGCTTGAAATTTTGATGAGTTTACAAGGACAAATATGAAGTAAAATTTTATGTTATTATTTGTCCATTATGTCTTCTTATAAACAAGGTATAAAAAATCACTCAATTTTCGTTTGTCTTTACGAACCAAACATTTTCATTTTTTTGTCATTGAATGCATCGATAATTCTCTTGTATTCCAAAATAATTGCTAACTAATTGAAAAATATGCAAGGAAGCATAGCATAATCCATAGTATATTACAAATCTCATCAACTAAAAATATGATGTTTTGTCATATCAGTGGACACTTGCTTTGTCGGAAGTGACAGCCACTAGATTTGTGTCTTTGATATATATTGTGATCTTTCTTCTTTCTTTTTTTTTTCAAAAAAAATAAAAAAAATATTTAGAATTTGTTAGTGTATTTTTTTAGCATATAAAATTAAGAATTATACCCATGATTGATTTGACTTACTTGTCAAATCTAAAATTACTATTTTTTAATAAAATACTAAAATAATAACATATTAAATTAACTTAGATCAACTTCAATTAACTTATCAAATTTGTTGTCTAAATTACAAGACTTTAATAACCTTATAAAAACAAATTAAAAAATAAGTATTTTGCTTAGAAATGAAATGTTTGTTAAATCTCATTCTCAATCAACTTAATATTAAAAATAAAATTCAACTAAAAAAAATAAGCTAAGTCTGTCCAGGTGAACCGACCGAACCTGGATCATGAAACATGGATAATCCCATAGAAAATAAATCAAAATAAATTATAAAGCTTAATTTCAAATCAACTCTATGTTGAAGGATGATATAAAAAAAGACACAAAAAATCACTTGAGTCAATCGACCAAATATGTGACCCGGGTCATGAGATCGAATAATCTTATAGCCACAAATCAAAATAAATTATGAAGTCTAATTATCAATCAACACAATATTGAAGGATAAAATTGAAAATGTCAACAAAAATAGGATAAAAAAACCCAAGTCAATTGGCCTAACACACAAACCGAGTCAAACAAAAATAACTATGAAACTTAATTCTCAATTAACTCAATATTAAATGATTAAATTAAGGTTGATACATGGACAAATCAAATCAAATTTGGGAAATGAAAAAAAATGAGTAATTAAAAAAAAATCATATAGAAAGAAGATAAAGATTGAGATAAAAAAACCTAATCGTTAATGTTATTTATGTTGAATGATATAACTAGAAAAAACAAAACATTATTTTTAAAGAAAGAAAGAGAAAACCAAGAAAATCAAGTGAACCTTTTAAACTTGGGCAAAGGTCTCAAACAAGTGACCTATTAAATACTAAACATGAGCTTAATCAAGAAACTCAATTCATAACCAATTTATATATTGGTTAGCCAAATTAAATCCAACAAAAAGTAACAATTAAAAAGATAGAAAGAAAACTCAAGTCATTTTCAAAATCAGCAGAAGATCACATAGAAAACAAATAAATAAAATCAATTTAAAAAATTTATCTCATATAAAATAATTAGAAATGAAAAAAACTAAATTCAAAAGGAAAAAAAAATAAAGGGGTATTAAATAGGAAAAAAAATTCTAACCTCATAATTGTTTAAAAAGACCATTTCAAATATTAAAGGAAGAGATCGGGAAAAAAATATAAATTTAAATAATTAACCAATAAACCCTAACAAAAAACAATAAAAAAAATACTTGATATAACCAGGTTATTTTCAAGAGCAACAAAAAAATTCATAAAAAACAAGATAAAAAAAAAAACCTAGCCTACTTAAATTTTTAAGAGGCTAGAGCAAAAATCTAGAGAAGGGAGGGGGGGGAATGGTTGCTAACACAAAACCATTATAAATTTTGGAACATGTGTCATCTTATAAAGTTAGGAGAGCTGAGATCTTTCAAAAGTCACACTGGAAAATGGATTTTGATTGTCGGACTGCCTCACATTCATTGATTGAACAATGTGAGGTTGTATACACTGTTTGCATGAACCAACAAGTTTTTTTAAATAATATTTAATATATGTGAATTATTATCATATCATTGTACAACCTCTAATTTTACAATAAAACTAATGCAAAACAACTAAAAACCCCATACGAGAGAGTTATATTGTTTTTGTCTTTGATAACATCAAAGTAATTATATTGTTTCAAAATAAATAAAATGACTAAAACACTCCTGAGTAAAAGATATTGCATTTTTTATTTTAGGGGTGAAGTAGTAATTTTACTGTAGAAAAAAATTAACTTTATATAATATAATAAAGACAATTATATATTGATAAAAAAGACAACCTGGCCTCCAAAATATAATATAATGTTTTTTTCCAATAAATTTTATAATTATATTACTACAATGAATAATAATTAATGAGCATTTATTTCCTGAGAAGATATATATATATATATATTAGTGTTCCGGAGATATTGGGCAAGTACGCTTGCCACGACGACTAATCTTTGTAGCTGCATGAACATGTCGCTGTCAGGGACCCAATATTATTGCAATAATGCTTGGCTGGTCCAGACTGTCGTGTCTACTATTTATTGATCACGTGCGCAAGCGGAGCCTGCATTGTATGGTCAATAAAGTAGATGGAGTGTTGTTTCTGGAACCTTTTCTGCATTATTGGTGACCCGACTGGGGTCTCATTTGGTCACTTTCTTATGCATCGTGCCCCTCTGTAGGGCAGCTACATTCAGGGCTTGGGTGCAGGGCCCGGGCATTGTCTCGGATTATTAATATTTTTGTTAAGATCTTATTTTAATTTTTGGTTTTTATTGTTAAATAAATCAAAACACACAAATCTCTTTGGACTTGTTTACTTTATCTTTTAACATTTTCTGTTTTCCCAAGCGTTCATATAAGTTTATTTAACATTATTTTTATAAAAAAAAACTAGGTAATTTTTACATATAAGAATTTTAATATTAGGTTCACTGTTATAAAAATTACGGCAAAAACTCAATTACAACAAAAACATTAACCTTAATTAATCCTTAATAAGAATATGCCCTTATAGTTATCATGCTACCAAAATTGAAAGTTGATAATATGAAAAGTTAATTCTGGTTTTATTATGAGTTTATGATAGTTAATTAAAAATTGATAATATTAAAATTAATTCTAGTTTTTTTATTTATTTATTTACGCGGGTGTCCAGGCTAGCTTGCGCGCACCACGACTAATCCCACGGCTCACTGAACATCCTGCAAACTCAGTGAGCATGTAAGGCATCGCGGAGGTGACAGGCATGCACGGTGAGGTTTGAACTCAGGATGCAGAGGAAGGGAACAAGTCACTTCAACCGCTGGGGCAAGACCTCAAGTGTTAATTCTAGTTAATATCATAACTAATTATCCAACTTTTTAGCTTTTAAAATCAACTATATACAGGGTGAATGAATAGTTCAAGACGATGTTTTTCATGATTCTACATACCCTTTCTTACCTTAAATTTTAATGTTTTTCTCCTTATTTTTCAAGCTTTGATAGTTCTTTTAAATTTAGAGCTTAGGTTCATTTTATTAAAAGATTATTAAGTTCATCTATTTTGGTTGAAAAATTTTATTTAAAAGTGCATATAAAGTAAGATGATAATGTTGAAATCTTGAGAGACTTCTTTCAAATAATTTTTGCGCCAATAGAGGAACAACAAAGATTTAAGGACAAAAGATTCAATACTTGACAACAATAAAAACTTCACTATTTAAAATACATCAACAAGTACCTTTCTATATTTTAATTTAATTATAGATATATTATTTAATTAGTATGCATGCTATAACGTTATTTTGATATCAAATGCAAGTTTATTTATACTTGGTATGCATGCTAGAATATTTATATATGTTTTTTTATTTGTGTTGGTTACATGTTTGTCATTGTATATATATGTTCTCACAAGTATGATTTAGTTATGATAAACTAAACAATTTAATCTATGCTTTTTTTTTTATAATTGAATAAATCATAATGAACAAAATACGGCTCAACAAAGTAATCTAAGAACAAAAAAAGATTACCTATGGGATTTTTTCAATTTTATTTTTTTTCCCTTTAGTTTGGAATTTTTACGTTTCTATCCAAAACTTCATTTTATTCATATTTAAGTCTCTAAGTTTGAAAAAAAAAAAGAGAAAGTCATAAAAAAGCAACGAATAAGAGAGAAAGAGACTAGTTAGCCAAATTTTATGAGCCAAAAAGCTAAATTTGATGTCAACGTGTGTTTCTTAACGAGAGTAATGTTATTGAGGTGTTTTAAAGCTTTCTATTGCTAAAAAAATTTGAATGGTGTTTTGTGTCAAAAATTGATTTATTGATTTTCTAATAGGATACACTTGGTGTTTTTAAATAAAAATAGGCTAGGATTCAAATATTGTTTTTAAAAATAAAGGTAGAATGACATGTCTTTAAGTAAAAAAAAAATTTCAAAGGCTAGGCGCACAAGCTCGGTCTTGCAGGTCCACAAGCGTCAATCCTTCATTCTCTTAAGGTAGAAGCATTGGCCCAAATCGTTGGCCAATACGCTTAGTCTCTTTTAATTTATTTTTTATTTTTTTAATTTTCATTGAAATGCAATATGAGGAAAGAAAAAGGTTAACATTATGTTAAATTTTTTATTCAGTTTTGTCATGGTTCTCAAATAATATTATAAAATTAATGTTCTTTAAATTCTTTTTATGGGTTTCTTAGGTCATTTTATCATAATTTTTTTTCTTCAATCACTTATAAAAAAAATTGAGATATTGTTTTATTTTTTTTAAAAAATATGGTTTTGAGATCATGATAGGTTTTCATTTAAAAAACATTGCATACAAGAAAAAAAAAAAAGCTTTGGTTCAAATAACAAGAGATGTATTGGTTAAAAAAAGAAGTTTAGGTTGAAGAAATATATATTTTTTGATAATTGTATTTGTTATTTTTCTTGCAAATATCTATTTTTATAATCGTTACATTAAATAAAAAACAAACTTCAAAAATCAAGGTTAGACAAGTTAATCTAATTTGAATGAATCAACTCAATACGTTGTCATTTTAGTAATTTGTTATATATAAAAAAATTGACATCATTGTATTTCTTTTTAAATCAAAATAGGTTTTGACTGAGTCATAAGGACAATATTACACTAAGTCAAATCTCACCTATTTTATTTTAAAACTTAATATAGTCCAGAGTTCAAGTTCATGGGTCATTATTGACCTGACATACATAGCTAGATTTAAAAATATAGTAAAAAGAAAATCATTATGACAACGGAGGATACTTACGAATGCAGCCTAAAATCCTGATAATCTCTATAAAATTTTTGTGGAAAAAAAATATTATTTGTTATTTTTACACTTTGAATATCTATCACTCGACACCATCTATTTATACCTTTTTTTATGTTTTTAGTTTTCTTTTTCTTTACATTTTTATTTAAATATAGCAATTGCAACATTGTTTTATTATTTTTTTATGTTAAAAATTATTTCGAGATCTTACATGTTTTTATTAATATATATAATTTTTATTGGATATAAACATTAACTTTTTAATTCTTGATTTATATATATATATATATATATATATATTAAAAAAAACCATATAAGAGTCCACCGAGAAAAAGAAATCTAAGAAATCAGTACTGATTTCTTTTTCTCGGTGGAATCTTCCTTCCATCGGTGCTGTGATGGCATGCACAGATTTCACATGGAATTTAATTTGGCTTGGGGTCCGTTGATAGGCTTGGGGTTGTCGTTTTGAAATCAACAACCCCATTTTAAAGTTGAATTAACTGGGGAAGGTTCATATATCGGTGCATTATTGCAGCCTAGATCTGCACCTTTTTCATTAATTTTAATTTTTCCTATGACCATGACTGGACCAGGGCTGTCCATTGTATAAAATAACAACAATAATAATAATAATAATAACTGAAAAAAAAAGTTTATCTTATTTATTTTTCAGCCCCGAAATAGAGTGAGGAGGGAGAAATTCACAAAAATACAATGTACTTATTAGTTAGCCACAATTTGAATATCAAAAAAGAATATCTTTATGTCAATGAGTTCTTCTTTTCAAGAGGATTTCAATAAATATAGTTTTTTTTTCTCTAAACACTATAAAATAAGTAAATCAGGTTTGGTTTGGATTCAATTTGTCGTTGTTTTAATATTAATAAAATATATATATCATTTTAGTATTTTTAGAGTCAAGTTATGCTTTATATTGGCCATCCAGATTACTTTTAAATAAGTCAAGTTAATTAATTCACATTGAGATAATTTTTATATGATTTTATTTTAAATTAGTTTTAGTTAAGAAGTCAAGTAAAGAAATTTTAAAATTAATCCGTTTAGCGAAGTTTAATATCAATGTAAGATATTCTCTATAATTTAAATGTTTTTTTGTTATGTTTTAAAAAAGATTGTTACGTTCAAATTTCGTTTTACTTGAACAACAGCATAGCACTGCCTGTAAACTAATAATAATGGATTTTGGTTCATATTTGTAATAAAAATCAATTATTAATGCACCTAAATATCTAAAATGTTGAGCTCGGGATCTTAAAGAGTCTTTAGAGGTTACCAAAGCACTGCAAGCAATAACTAAAATTTATTGAGAGAAATCAAAGATATTTATATACGTACGTGGGCTTTACTCAGCCTAATATGCAAAGGCATCATTTTCTCTGTCGTTATTGGACGGAAGTTCTTAGTAACATCGGATTATTAACTAAAACCTATAGCCCGTGGTTTTTACTGTGTATTATTATTATAAAATTATTATTTTACCCTTCAAGACTGTCCCTTTACAGTGTTGTTGGATGCATCTCCGTGTCTTCTTTTTTATGGTAAGACATGTGTCGGCAGTTGTTGGCTGATTTGATGATCATAATTTCTTTTTTCTTTTCACTCTTCTTCCCTATAAATAGCAGGTTCATCATCTTTTTTGTAATGGATATTTTAACTTTAATCTCTTTTTTTATTGCTTGATTTTTTTGTAAAATTTTTATTAATTTTTAATTTTATCATTCAATCTAAATTTATGATGTATTATTTTTTACAATGTAGTTCTCATTTTTTTAATAATTGTTTTTGTTAAAGTTATTTTTCTTTTTAATTTCACTGTTCTTCGTTTCATTTGCTGAAAATTGGGTTTCATGATTTTTTTGTGTATAATGCTTTTAGTCTAATAATCTGGATCATGAGTATAAAAAGTTAACATGAGTCAACATTTTTTTTATCTTATTTTATTTTCTGATTTTATCATTCTATATTTTTTTATTAAAAAAATCATCATTCGATATTATTTTTTTTCTACTTTTATTTTTTTATGTTTTTATTATATTTTAATTTAATAAAAAAATTAATTTTAATGAACAAATCCATTAAACGCAACTGATTTATTTTGTGAGATCAAATATCTTAATTTATATTCATCTCTTGATTTTTTCTTTTAATTTTATTTTTAGTTGTTATTAATGACTTTGCTTTTTATTTATTTACATATATAATTCTTGGTTTATTGAATTATATGTGTGTATGAGCTTTTCAGTTTATATTTAAGATTTTTGTAGGTATAAAATATATCGAAAAAGCTTATGTATTTAATTTTTTTTTCTAACATGAAGCACAAGTCAAATAAATATTATTTTAAATATAACATGTGGGCATCTGATCTTTGAGATAGAAAAACAAACGGAGGGCGACTGCTATGTCAAGCCAAGAACATGATGGGTGTAGACTTTAGACATTTCACTCATTGTTTGGAAGGACAAACTTGAATTTGTCTATCAAAAGCTAATTAATTAATGTTTCTGTTCTTATATAAATTACAGATTGTCGTCTTATAAAGCGGATTAATGTTTACACATCCCAAGAAAAAAAAAAGGATTGAAATCATGTTAATACTTCCGAAAGCATTTGAATGCAAGACCTCTTATTTTATGTTTTTTCAACGAGAAATTCATGCTTCAATTAAATTTTCTCACATCAAGATCATGCATTGATCATCTTTTCGATTTGATAAATAAAGATAATAATAAAAAAAATTCGAATATTACTCAATTCTTCAAATTGAAATAACCTCCAAGTTGGAAAACCCGTGTTCAAATCTTGAAGAAGCCATTATTGTCTCTTGGTTAGAATTAGGCAAATTCGAATTTAATTTGTTATTTGAGAGCTAATTAATGTCATAATCAATATTATGCATAAGTACAAAAAAAATGCACGGTGAAGCAGTCCTTAAATGCTTCAAATTCATGAATCTAAGGTTTACATGTATGAATTCTCTACCTTAGCTATCGTTTTATAGATTAATTTCCATGATCAATGACTTCATGTCACAAGATTACAAACAAGTTGCCATGATATTTATATATATATATATTCGTCAAGAAAGGGGTAATTGTCAAGCTCCGAAGCCCACTTGGGAAATCTTCTCATCGTATTGAATGACGTGAGGGGTTAATTAGTCTAATACTACTTAATTAAATTACTAATTAGACAGCTCATGCAGTTCTAGCGTCATTCTTTTAGAGGGACGTCATCATTTGGAATTTAATGAACTAATCTAGGTTAAGTTAAATACTACATGTTTTTTTAGTTCTGTCCTTGATAAAATCCTTTGGATTAAATATGAATATTATAATGTTGACGAGGACAAGATTCTTTTTTAAAAAACACCACTTTGCTCTGAAATGAAGAAAAAAGAATTTCAAGAGCACAAATAAAGTTGAACCCTAAAATTGGTCAAAATCTTAAAAGACGGCTAAAAAAATAAACACGCAAGCTTAATAGTTAGCCATCCCCGCGGATGCAGGACATCGCCAGGTAAGAAAAAGCACAATCTAACAAGGAACTTGCCAGATTGGATTGTCTAGTCAGGGCCAGTCTAACTTACAAAGGGGGTAAAAGATTTCATGTTACATGACTGGATAGATGGAAATCCAAAAGTATTGGGAAAATAGTATATCCTGACTCAATCTTGAATCATAGTTTTATGGTCCTTTAGATTTTTTGGTCACTTAATTATCATTTTTAATTTAATTTTTTAAATTGAATTGATTTGAGATTGAACATCATCATTTTATTTTGATTGGCTTGATATATATTTCTTACTATGTCAAGTTCCAACATTGAGTTAATTCTTGATTTGATAAAATAAAAATTAATTTTAATAATTCAGACCAATTGAAACTTTAAGGATCAAATATGAAACTAAAACAAAAATTCAGCCTCTTTTCTCATCTTTTTTTTTTATTATTTTAGTCCTTAAAGTTTTTTTTTCTTTCATTTTTTATATATGTTTCTTGAGTATTTTTTATGTTTTGATTTAAAATTTTATTTTATTTATATTTCACTCGCTCGGTTTGAGAGAAAAAAAAAGTCACCAAGAAATGAAGAGGAGAGAATAAAGAACGTCCGTGTTCTCAAAAAATTTAACTTTTTTTGTAAAAAAATAATTTTTTATATGTTTTGGATCGTTTTGATGCACTGCGCTGATCTCAAAAATAATTTTTTTTTTTTTTAAAAAATCATTTTGATGCATTTCGGAACAAAAAGTATTTTGAAAAGTAACCATAACCACATTTCCAAAATTATTACATATTGTTTTAAATTCATTTAAATTAAATGATTTTAAAATATATTTATGATATTATTCTATTACATATTTTTCAGTTCTTACTCTCTTTTTTTATGAAATTATTGTATTTTTTTATAATATTAGCAAGGGCTCATTCTATACAACGGTAAGTTCCATCCTTGGATGGCCCAAGGATAAAACTCTTTCCCTTCTCCTTGATGATACGATACATATAGTGTTCTTCATTTTTATTTTTTTTTTGTCAAAAGACTTCAATTTTTTTTAAAAAAAATTGTTCTTGTTAAAAGGCTCAACATTCCACCAGTCCATTTCATCCTGAGAGGAAAAAAAAAATAATTTCGTCTAACCTGTTTTAAGTATTTATCTGTGCTAATATAAAAGAAAAGGTGGCTCCGTCAAGCCTATAATTCAAGTTCAAATTGTCATGCTACGATGAGATATGTCTGAATTCAATGACACCAATCTTCTCCTTTCATTATTTTAGTTGCCCTAGAATAATCAAATAGGCAGTGCCACACCATATATGAACTCACTCATTATTGTGGTATGTGATTTTTGCTCCTTTTCCCATTTTGTTTTTTCTATAAATAGAAGGAGCGGATGATTTTCTCTGGCCATCACACATGTGGAAAAAAAGCTTCTTCCTTCTTCTTGCCCTTAATAGACTTTGATTTAAGCTTTCCCATACACATACACCTCCCCTGTCAATTTTAGTGCATTTTGCTTCTCTCTCATTTAGTCTCAATCTCTCATACTCAGAGTCTCCCTCGCCAATCTTCTCTTACACTCGCTACTCACACCCCAGGCTTGATTGCAGGTTAGTTTGTCGATCCCTCGCTCTCTCTCTTTTCATTTGACATTCCTGCTTCGACATGTATCTTTCCTTCTCCGTCTTGTTCTTGCTGTGACCCTTTGGCCTCAGTATCATCATTTCATGTTTACTTTTCTGGTGAATGACGGAGGAACTACTGGTGTTTATTCATGTTTCAGACAACCATTGGTCAAAAGCTTTGGTTTTGTTTTCCGGTGTTGTCTTGAACCCTAATTTTTCTTGGCTAATATCATTTATGCTGTGGAGATTCGGTTAATTGTGGTGCTTTTTCGCTTTTACCTCTGTGTTGTTGTGGAAGCACTTCTGGTCTATTCTAAACCAATCCAACTCTATCTCGACTCTTCTAGTCTTGTAGTATCATATATTTTCCGCCGTCTCGATGAAGTATATATACCCTTTTCGCACACTTTGTTTAATCACATATAGAGTTGAGAGCATATCTTATAGAGAATATTGAATTTGAGCTTTTGTTTTTTTATTTTTAGAAATTAATTGTTTTTGAACAATTTCTGATATTCCCAGCAATGCTTATATAGTAGGATTAAGAAGGATTTGAGAATGTGATAGTTGTTATTTTTTAAAATATTTTTTGTTTATAAATATATAAAAATAATATTTTAATTTATTCTTTAAAAATTTGTTTTATGAAAACATAAAAGAAAATTAATTTAAAATAAATAAAATAAAATACTTTCAAAATATATATAAAAAAAACAAGTTATACAAATTTTTTCCAAGAATATCGATCATCTAAACCCAGCTCGTGCATACATGGTATTTTATATATATTTTTGGTTATTTCAACCATTTTATTATGTACAAGTGTGGCAAAGAATAAGAAAAGAAATCGGTCAGAGTTAGACGTCTTGCAAGTTGCCATCATTTTGGCCTTTTCCCAATCAAAGCTGTCAGCTTTTATATATATCTCAAATACAGTAGATAGCCATGGAAACCTTGCGTCTTTCTTTCTGTATCATGCTGGTTCCCGGCGTAACGTGTTGAGCTTTCTATCTTACAATGTCAGATACTTGGTGTCTATCCATTCTTGATTCTTATTTTCCTCTTCTTTTGTTGCCTTATTTTCTGCAAACATGTATTATTTTAGATCTCGAATAATTAATGTTTTTATTTATCTGAACAGTATTGATGGATGCAATTGTCGCATGAGAATTCTCAATTGTTAAGTATGAGATTGTGTTATTTGAGGAAGAATAAGGTGATTGATATCTATTCATTGAGGGAACAAAAAAAAAAAAAAAACACAAAAATAAGTCACACCAAGGAATATTATGATTGGTGACTCCTTTCAGCACTAAGATTGTGTTTTTGCTTTTTTTTAATTATTTTAATATGTTAATATTAAAAATAAGTTTTTAAAAATTTTATATTTTTTCGAGTAGAAAGAGCACATGCAGCCAGCCTCAACAAAGAGTTTCGAATGGCCGAATTAATAAATTCGTGACTCGATTGTTTAACCAAAAGAACTGGAAGAAAATATATAAGAAAGCTAATTTGGTAGCGTTCTTTTTATATATATATATATATATATATATATATATATATATAAAGTGGTGTCAGGTGATCTCATCTAGTGACCCCAGATAATTATGCGAGGGGACCCCAAATAATTATAGCACTCTTAATTTATTTATTTATTTGTTCGGAGGTATAATAATTATTTCATCCCTTACAGTTTGTTTCTACTTTATCTATCTTTGGTTCATGTTAAAAAAAAATAAAGGGAGAGAAAGAGAGAGAATCCAATGATTTTGAATGTGAATGGCCACCGTAAAAAAAGCAAAATTCAACTAAAATTACCTTGATCATCAAAATTAGAGAGGGAAAACTGGTTTATGGTGGTACTATCTGTACCCTCTAATGAAGACAAAGGGTTGTTACCTTCTTGGTTCTTTCCTCCCTTGGCTAGGCTTTTAGATTCACATGCACAGTTTTTATTTTTATTTTTATTTTTTTTGTGTTTTGTTTTGAAAGCTCGATATATAGCTTTTCATAATTGTGTCACAACAAATTTCTGTTGTTGCATTTTGAATTTGTTTTGCTAGTCTTAACTGGGCTTTCTCTGTTGTCTTTTCCTCATGTTCCTTCTCGTGATTTTCCTTCCTGTTTCTCTATAGCAGATAAAATACAAGGAAGGGCAGAAGCAGCAAGATAGACACAGAAGTACAATCCTGCAACAGAAGAAAGAAGATAGAAGAGAAGGAATCGTTTTACATATCTTTGATCCTTTTCCAGCGAAGTTTTTGAAACGAATTTGAAAAGAGAAGATGGGTTTCTGGACACTTTTTGAGGTGGCATCTTTGCCAATCATACAAGTCCTGCTTATCAGCTTCCTGGGAGCTTTGATGGCAACTGAGTATTTGAATCTTCTCCCTAAGGATGCTAGAAGATCCTTAAATAAGGTAAGAATCAAGAATTTCATTGTTTTTATTAAGGTTGCTCTTTGTTCCCTCTACAACAACGAGAATTCTTTTTCCCAATGTAGCTCGTGTTCATGGTGTTTACACCCTCTCTCATGTTTGCTAGCCTGGCTAAAACTGTTACTCTCGAAGACATTATCTCATGGTAGGCTAACAGAAATTTAAGCTCTTCACTTTTGACATGCTGCCATTAGGTGTAATCCTGCACCTTTTGGAACCAATTGGTGCGATTCTTTTAGCTGGAAAATTGATTCATGCTCTGCTTTGGTTGGTCATTTCCTCAGGTGGTTTATGCCTGTTAACATTGGATTCACATTCTTAATTGGAGGCATTCTTGGATGGATACTTGTTAAAATACTGAGACCAAAGCCTTACCTAGAGGGCCTTGTTATTGCTACATGTTCATCAGGTTAGTTGTGGTTGGACTGTTGAACTTGTTGCATTCATGCACTTGGACTGTTGAAACCCTGATTGTTGTGCACTTTTGGTGCTTGTTAAAATAGGAAACTTGGGAAATCTTCTGCTCATAATTGTCCCTGCAATCTGTAATGAGGACGGAAGTCCATTTGGTGACAGTAGCATCTGCTCCTCCGTTGGACTCTCTTACGCTTCCTTCTCTATGGCGGTAATCTTCGAGTTGAAATTACTCAACAATGCCATGAGGCCAAGCATTAGGAAATCATATGTTTTCTGTAAAATCTCATTTTGTTTTGGTTTGCCAATGCAGCTAGGAGGTTTCTTCATCTGGACTTATACATTCCATCTAATACGAGGGTCGGCTGCAAAGTTAAAAGCACTTCAAGCAGTGGTAGAGGTCTCAAAAGCACCCAACAATGATTTAGACGCTAGCCAGGAAACTCACCTGCTAAATGGACAACATCAAGAAAATGTTGCAATAGTTGTCGCGTCATCCAAGTCTGCTGAAGATACAGAAAGCCATGCTGTTAGTACTTCTACAGTAGTCTGTCCTATTATATTCCTATATGCACACTAATATCTACAGGCCTGATATCTGGACTTCTGAATCTCTCTGGTTTCAGATTGTTTCCCAGGAATCAGAACATGGAAAAGGGAATGTATCATCCTGGACTAAATTAACAGGATTTCTTCATCAGATTTTAGAGGAGCTCTTGGAACCCCCAACTGTAGCTGCAGTGAGTTTCCTCGACATTTCACCTACTTTTTTTTTATCAAGAACTAAACACCTTTCTCTTTGGTCATCAAAATATACTGGATGGTTAACAAGCTTAATTGTGTCCATCTTCCTTCAGATTTTGGGATTCCTCTTTGGAGCAACTACATTTTTGAGAAACCTGATAATTGGTTCAGAAGCCCCTCTAAGAGTGATCCAAGACTCCATCAAATTACTTGGGTATGAATTTCCATCTTTCGACTTACAATTGTTCCGCTTAAATTCAACAATTTCAGGTATCTAAAAGTGAAAACACTCCGTTGCAGAGATGGAACCATTCCTTGTATAACTCTCATATTGGGAGGCAACCTAACCGAAGGTAAAAAAAAAAATTCAAGTACTTGCTCGAAATTTCCAAACCAACATAAATGGCAACACATTCTGACAAGCTTCTATAATGTATTCTACATAAAAAGGCTTGCGCGCATCCAAAATCAAATCATGGATCGTTGCTGGGGTGATTTGTGTCCGATACATTATACTTCCTGCAATTGGTCTGTGGGTTGTTAAAGCAGCTGGTCATCTTGGTTTTCTCCCATCAGACCCTCTCTTTCACTATGTTCTGATGATTCAGTATACCCTTCCACCTGCCATGAATATTGGTAATCAATGATATTCAACCGCATTTTATGTCATCTGGAGATGCTAACTTTAGCTGCTAAAATTGCTAATAATCTTCATATGTGCAGGTACCATGACACAGTTGTTTGATGTGGGACAAGAAGAGTGCTCGGTCCTCTTCTTGTGGACATACTTAGTTGCAGCCTTGGCACTCACTGCCTGGTCTACAATTTTCATGTGGATCTTGTCCTGAATAAACCTTCAAAGTAGGATGCAACTACTACAAGTCAAATAGTGTGAGATTCATCATAGATTAAAATGGCCATATATAGATATATATCACCGATCAAGTGGATATTTTTGTACCTGTTCAAAACAAATATTTCTTGATTATTGGATTGCTTTATCGAAGCTTTTGCTATATAGTTTATTTGTGTGTCGTTGTTGCATGTTTCAAGTTCTTGTAAACACGAACAGAAGCAATAAAAAAAAACAGAACAGGCCCAGGATGTCGCTATTCTGGGCGTTGCATCTTCATGTACAAGAAATAATTCCGGGATACCTGTATTTATAGGAAATCAAATTTTCAAAGTCCGATGTACCTCAATTGGCATTAGTATATTAATTGTGGTTTTCGTGCCTGTAAAACAAAAAAAAAAAAAGAGGAAAAAACGGATCTCCGAAGGATTTCAAATTTTTACTTACAGCCAAGAAGGAATTAACTTGTTTCATAATTTAAATGCTTGCTGCAGTATCTAGATAACAATATTATCCAACCCCCCTTGGCTATGGCAACGAAGTCTAGACCTGCAAGCTCATCATCTTCTCCGAAACCCACATCAAGAAAGACCTCATGGCCTTTCCTTACTGTTCTTTTAACGGTTCTATCTCCTGTCTTGGTAGCTACACTCGTTTTCCAACTTGACTCGTTCGAACCAGCTCACTTGCCGATCCACGAGCTGGCTCAGCCACCATTGAAGGCTTCGACGAAGAATGATCACATGCTTCAAGGATCAGAGCTTGTGGGTTTCAAGCAGTTGATTGGACCCGAAGATATTGCATATGATAGCAATTCAGGTGTTATTTACACTACCTGTGCTGATGGGTGGGTTAAACGAGTCACGATTAATGACTCAGTTGCTGACAATATCGTGGAGAACTGGGTTACCACTGGAGGTTGGCCTCTCGGACTCGCCCTTGGACACGATAATGAAGTTATTGTAGGCGATGCTTACAAGGTTGGTAACGTTGATTAATCAACTTAATGTTCCATTACAAGAAATAAACTAATACGCCAAGCATTTTAAATGTTTAATTTACTTTGGATTTACTGTTTGGCTCATTTTTTCATAACCATATTCTTTTGTTTTTCAATTATGTCCTTTAGCAGTTGGTTGGGATGGAATTTTAATTTGGTATTTTGGTTTGATTGCCTTATATAAGATTCTTCAGTAACACAGGAAATTCCAGCTTTCAGTTGAAACTAGATTTTATGCAAAATACTTAGAATTTCTTGTTTTCTAATGAATTAAAACTTAAGGGACTCGGATTAAAAATGAGGGAGAAAAAAAGAAAAATGATCGTCAGAGCCACTTCGAGATTCCTTTTTGGCCATGCTTTGACTTGAGACTACAACTTTAATGACATGAATCTACAGATATAAAAAAAATGACCAATTCTGGAGATTGGAGGTTGTCACATCCACCACCGAATAATAGGGGTCCAGCTCACACGTCAGCACGTTTATACCATATACCAATTCCTTTTCTTTTCTTTTATTTTGTTTTAATCTCAAATCAATAATCTTCAATTAATAAGTTCTAAATTTCATTTCACCCCAGCCTAATTCATCTTCTTTCAATTTGATTTTTAATTCTCTAATACCTTATTAATTTAATCTCGTATTTCATCCTAGTTAAATCAACTAGAACTCAAATGAAAAACAGCTAAAAAAAAGTAAAAAAGGTTATAACTAGCTAGCAACATTAACGTCTTATGATTATGCATATAACTTGATTAGTGAATTTTATAATTATTATGTTAATCTGAATCGATTTAATTATAACAAAACCTCAAAATTAAACACACATTCAATATAGTTTACCTAAATTCACCTTTTTTATTATGTTGCGACCACTACATAGCTGCTAAAGTTAGCTGGTACCTTTCATTAATAAAACAATTAAAAAAGTTAGCTGGTTAGTATTTATTTTCTTCGTGAGTTCTTGCTGGTGGAATGTTTGAAAAGGCAAGAAAATTTAATGTTCATATGGTAACAAAATTAGAAAAACGTTAGCTGGTTAGTGTTTGAAAAAGGCAACAAAATTTAATTCAATCCGTAGCACAACACGCAGGTATATATAAACTAGATTAATATTAATATAACTTTTATATAATTTAATTTTAAACACAATTTAAATAAAAAGTTAGGTTAATAATTATTTTTTTTTTCAATTTTATTATTTAATCTTTTTAATTGATTATTCGGGTTATTTTTATATTTATCAATTTTATCATGCTAATATTTTAATCTCATGTGATGCAAAAACCTGGATCAAAAGATTTCAAAGTTAGTCATTAAATTTAATTTAATAGCAAAATCAATTAATTCTCTAAAACTTAAATATTTTTGTGATATTAAAAAAAAACGATTCAATAAATAATATAGAGCAGTTCTATAAACGAGTTCAGTGCTAATTTAATTTAATGTCAACAGGTTAAGAGGACGAAACGATGTACATAGAAGATGCTTGAATTAGATGCGAATCTAGATTGTAGAGATTTGATGGGGTGTATCACTACTTACCATGGCGTCTGGTACACATGAATGCTGTGCTTGCCACCATCCTAGTGAAGATCATGAAAAACACGATGTCTTGTTTCGATGAAGAACAAAAGAGTACTCCTATGATATTTATTATCCTTCATTAATTTAAAAATATGTTATATTGATCTTTAATCTTCTCAGACGTATCATTTGTAGTATTATGTGTTTGTCTAAACTATCTCATGGGCAAAGAGATTAGGCTCGTCAGGCATGAAATTGATTTCATTTTAGGTAATTAGAGGAGAGAAGAAAAAAAAATATCACATTTTGTTTATTATGGAGTGTCAACTGTGAAAAATAATATAAAAGTACATGAAGCTAAGGTTTACAATGTTTTTTTTCTGGTACTATAATTATTTTTATTTTATTTCTTAAAATATTTTTATTTAATAAAAATAAAATCTGTAAAGATAAACTGAATGTAAATTTATGATTTTCTAAACATCTATTAAAAATAAACACTTGAAAAAATTTAAGTATCAACCAAATATAAAATTGTTATTTCAGACTACTAATCTTGCATAAAAAATCTAAAATAAATAATAATGATTAATTTAAGATTAATAAAATAAAGAGAGACTAAATTTGTTGTAACCCATTTTTGGGTCCCCCGCAAAAAAACAAATAAAAAAAACAAATAAATAAATAGCCAAAGGAGGTTAGAAAAATAACAAAGGGGGGAAGCGCTCAGAAAATGGTCAGAAAATTAGTCCAGGAGGTTAAAAATACAAAGATTGGATTTTTGGCAGTATATTCTTGAAGGATGAGAGTCCTATTTAGAAGGAAAATTTGAATTTTGAGGAAAAAGCCTAAATTTGGAGGTTTATGGACATGATTGGATTTTTAATGGGATTTTTAGGGGTTTGGATTGCGAGAAAAATTGATTTTTAAATCAATTTGGGCTTTAATTAGAAGAAATTTAAGTTCTGGGGCCAAAATATATTTTGTAGGAATTTATTAGGCCAAATCAGGGGCTTAATTGCATGAATTTTGAAGTTTAATGGCCAATTAGGGGCTTAATTGCGAAAATCCGAAACCAGGGACCAATTTGGAAAAGGCGCGAATATAGAGGGAGCTGTATTGAATTGATTCAGGGGCCTAATTGAAGAAATTAGAAGTTTATTGATCAATTAAGGGCTAAATTGCATAAATCAGAGGCCAAGGACCAAAGTGAAAAACGCGGCCAACTATGGGGGCAGGGACCGAAATTGGTAGGGACGCAATTGAAAAGAAAAAGATGATTGAGGGCTGATTTGGAATTTAGCGCGTTCTGGCGCCATTTTTAAATGAAACGGCGCGTTTTATCCAAAACGACACCGTGTCATACTTAAAAAAAAAAAAAAAAACAGAAAAGGGCTAAACGGTGCCGTTTTGAACGGCACTGTTCCCCTTTCTTCCCCGCCTAACATACAGCAGTAAAGAAGGAAAAAAGATGTATATTTAATGGCGTTGGTCCCTCCAGCCCACCGACCGCCGGTCCCTCTAGCCCACCGACCGAAGACATTGGCCGACCGCCTACCGCACCGCCAAAACTGAGGGAGGCACGCCTGGACAACCACGCCCAACCAGCCGCCGCATGACCCCACGATGAAAAAAAAGAAACACACATGATCACGGGCTATAAATGGAGGAAGAACAGCAGGAGAAAAGGGGAGAAAAAAAAAACAGAGGGGAGGGCTGGCAGTATTGTTGAAAGAAAACCGTGAGGGAGAGAGAGAACTAAGCTTTTTGAAGAGGGACCGAAAGGGAGAAGAAAAAGATGAGAACAACGTGAGAGAGGGGTTGTAGAAAAGAGGAGGGAAACTGAAGAAGAAGACAGAGGAAGAAAGGGAAAACCAGCCACTGAAACAGAGAAGAGAAAGGGAAGGGACAAGAAAGGAGTACTGGAGAAGAAGAGCAACAACAGCTGCCACCGCCATCCTGCACCATCGACACTGCCACCGCCACAGCAGAACCGAAGAGGAAGAAGAGGAGCAGAACAGAGAGAGGGAATAACGGAGAAAAACTGACCCAAGGTGACGGTGAACAGAAACAGAGGAGAGAAAGAAAGAGGACAGCCGCCGACGCCTCCGCCGCCTTCGTTGCCGCCAGCGTCGCCACCGTTCCAGGTAACTTTCTCCACTGCCATTTTTTTGCTTCGGCTTCGGCTTCATCTGCATGCAGAATGTTTACGTTCTGCACCAGATGAAGATTAATTAGCTAGTTACTGTGCTGTGCACAGTAACTGGCTAATTAATTCACGGGTTACTGTGTGCACAGTAACCCCGGTTACTATACACACTAATTAATTCTCTAGTTACTGTGCGCACAGTAACCCGGTTACTATGTGCACAGTAACCAGCCCATGCATTTGGGCCAGGTTCGGCCCAACCCATGTATTTGGGCCTGACCCGGCCCATTTCAAAAAAAAAAAATCAAAAATATTTGTTTCAGCATTTTATAATTTTTCCGCGTAATTTTTATGTCATTTTGATTAATATTGGGTGATATTTGTTTTTATGTTGTTAAAAATACAAAAATCTGATTTTCAAATACCCGGTTTTCGTCAAAAACTTTCACAAAAATACAAAAAAAATTAAAAAAAAAGAGAAAAAAATGTTTTTGTGCATACGGCCAGGTGTCTCAAAGCTAAAAATTCATATTGTATTTTTCATACACAAAAAAAATATATTTTAGCATGCATTTTGGCTTTAATAACCAGTTTATTAAAGTCAAGAGAATATTGGCCAATATTTCAAAAACAACAAAAATTTTATTTTTTGGACAATAAAACCTGGAGTATGACATTACACGTAATGCATATTCCGGATATTTAATTCTTATTTTTTAGACAATAAAACCTGGGGTATGACATTACACGTAATGCATATTCCAGATATTTAATTTTTTTTTTGGACAATAAAACCTGGGGTATGACATTACACGTAATGTATATTCCGGATATTTAGTTCTTTTTTTTTTTTGGACAATAAAACCTGGGGTATGACATTACACGTAATGCGTATTCCGGATATTTAATTCTTTTTTTGTTTGGACAATAGAACCCGGGGTATGACATTACATGTAATGCATATCCTAGACAATAGGAAACCACAACGTGACTTAGATTTTATTAGACAAAACAATGCAGCCTACCTTAGGTAGGGCGTAGTTGGGGTGCTAACACCTTCCCTTTACGCAACCAGTCTCCGTACCCCATCTCTGAGACCAGTTAGGGTTTCTAGTAACCAGAATACTAGGTGGCGACTCCCAGTCCATTTTTTAGCTTAGAGACAAAGAACTCCTTGTCTCACCATATTTTTCACGCCAAATAGACACACCACACCATCATGAAGGGTTGGTAGTGGATGATCGCCGCGCCGCCGCACACGTGCGACAGAATGGCGACTCCACTGGGGACCTTGTGGACTAAGCATTGTTTTGTCTAGTTTTTTTTTTGTTGGATTTATGTGTTTTATTTTTTTATTTGCTCATATGCTTTAAATTTGTATATATTTGTTCATGCATTATAGATTGTGTCATGCATCATTTATATGAGAGTTTGTACTGAAAAACTTTAAGTTAAGTGGGGGACTAGCAGCTTACCTTACGACTTTTAGTCAAGGTTTAAGTTTGTGTAAACCCCAACTCTTCGCTGAGTGCTTAGACTGGTAATGGTTGGTACACGTGCCATCTCGTTGTCTACAAGCCCCCATATTGCCTCCACGAGGGCGATCACTGGGACAACAAGAGACCCTTTTTAGAGACTGAATAGCCAACCTACCCTTGTCAAGCATAAACGTGTTTTGCATAAAACATAATCCTAACCATAAAGCATCCGATTTTCAGGTCTTTTAACAAAAAAAAACGATAAGATGGCTATCATTACCAAATTTACTACTGTGGAATATGGGCAGAACTCTGAATTGTCACAATTATCAGAGGGAGATTGCTCTAGAGTTGATGCAAGGAAGCTTCCAGTAGTTAAAGACCTGAATTGCGTAGCATGTGAGAAGAGAATATTGGTCCATAGCCAGAACATTGATGAGACGGCATTTTCCGGAAAATATGGGCGATTGCTAGAAATTGCAAAGATAGAAGTATTGAACCCAACAATCAAAGCCTTGATAAACTTTTGGGATCCCGATTACAGATGTTTTTCCTTTGGAAATGTGGATTTGTGTCCCACTATAGAGGAGTATGGAATGTTGACAGAGTTTCCCAAACATCTGCACAGGGTTTATTTTCCTTTGAGAAATGACAAGGTGATTCCTGAGTTGTCAAAGTTGTTGAAGATTCCACATTTGAGCAGATTTTTAGAAAAGAATGGCAGCGGCTTAAAATGGAAATCTCTAGAGGTTGAACTAGAAAAGAAGAAGGAACAATACGGGTCCATGCTAGAAAGAGACAGGTTAATTGCTTTGGGAATATATGGTCTCGTGTTATTTCCAAGCTTAATAGGGGTTATAAGTCTAGAAGCTGCTGCTGCATTTGTGGAATATGAAAATACTCATATCAACCCTACAACCGCCATATTGGCTTAATAGGGGTGAAAATACGCATTTGTGGAATCTAGAGATGCGAAGATAGTGATGTTGGAGCTGCAGTTGAGCAAAGCAAAGGATGTAATAGAAGAGTCCGAGAAAGAAAGAGGAAGACTAATTTTGGATTCGATGCAAAGCAGCTCTGAATTGGAAGCATTGAAAGCCGACTTCAACGACTATCAAGAGAATGTTGGGTTCAATCAGGACAAATTCTTGCATGTTCAAGCAGAGTTGTTAGACCGAAATGAGAGGTATGATGAGTTAAACAAGAAATATGTGATGATGGAAAGTAGGCTAGTTGAGCTGCAAGAGTTTGAAAGAAAGGGGAAAGAAGAGGAGCTTGATAAGGCAGATTTGGTAGCTAAGAAAAATGAAATTAGGATGTTGAAGGTGAAGTTTGACAAAGAACGAGAAAAGGTAAAGCAGTTGACCGAAAGGTTGAAAGCTTCAGAAAAACATAAAGAACAGATCGACACCAACAACAATACATTGAATCGGAACAACATGTTGCTTATGGAGAAGATGGCCAAAGTAGACGAGCAAATGGATGAAGCTGCTATTCATGCATGGATCATTAGAGCCAATGCTCGAAGGGTGGGGAGAGACATCTTTCGTTATCGACAAAGCTTGGCTGAGACAGATGCATTCTTAGAAAAAATTGAGAATCGAGGCCTTGCTTTCCTACCAGTGGCTAGAGATATGGATGAAGATGAAGATTGATGTATTTTGTTCCTTTTTGTTTATCCTCCTTCAAGAGACTGTATTAGCCAATATTATGAATGAAAAGGGGCCTTGACCCATCTTTTTTGGAAGAAAATCTCCTATAGAGTAAGGATAAGCCTACCAAAGCAGCAACATGAGCAAAACTACTCCTGATAATAAATGTGACAAAAAGAGTCCATGCCCATTACACAAGAAGAAATGCCGGCCATCAATCGATTTTTTGAAAAAAGCAAACTCACATTACATATGCATCATGCATTGTTCTTTACCATTTATTCATTTACATTGTTCCAGTTCCAGATCGTGAAACATAGGTCCCCCTTCCAAAGTCCACCACACTAGGCTAAGATCAAGAATGGAGAATGAAGAGAGGGCCATCCTAGAATCCCGCTACCAAAGTGAATTGGAATCCGTAAAGAATGAAGTTGCCCGAATGACCAATCTGCTAGAGCAACTTTTAAGAGCCAAGAACGGGGAGGGAGCGTCCACCCAACCACCTATAGGAGCACCACCAGCTCATGCCCCGGGGTTATCTCAGAACTTGGGGGCAGATTCAGTGACGGGGCAGCACTTTGCACCTGCCATTCCCATTCAGCCCCCTCAAGCTCACATCACTGTAGATTTAACCGCAGATGGGCCTTCCGATAATAGGTCCACCGGTTTTATGAACGACGACAAGATATCAGCTTTGGAAGAAAGGTTGAGAGCAGTTGAAGGAAATGACTGTTTTGACCCCATGCGAGCATCTAAAGTATGTTTGGTACCAAACATCACGGTACCAAAAGACTTTAGGATACCGGAGTTCATAAGGTACACTGGGTTGGAATGCCCAAACACTCACCTTCGATCTTATTGCAATAAGATGGCTGAGGTGATTCATGACGATAAGCTGCTGATCTACTTTTTCCAAGACAGTCTATCGGGCTCTGCACTAAGCTGGTATATGAGGCTGGATAATGCCAGGATTAAGAAATGGAAGGATTTAGTGGAGGCTTTCCTTAAGCAATACAAGTTCAATTTGGAAATTGCTCCAGATCGAACAAGCCTTATGTCAATGGAAAAGAAAAGCCAAGAATCAGTAAGGGCTTATGCGCAAAGATGGAGGGACGAGGCCACGCATGTGCAACCCCCTTTGATAGAAACGGAGATGGTGACTTTGTTCGCCAATACATTCAAGGCACCCTACTATGAGCATTTAATGGGTAGCTCATCTCAACATTTCTACGATGTTGTACGTGTGGCAGAAAGAATAGAGCAAGGAATTAAAGCTGGGCGCATAGCGGAGCCTTTAGAGAAGAAAGGTTTTATGGGAAGGAAAAGAGAAGGTGACGTCAACAATTTGGAAGGCGGGTACAAAGGCAAAAAAGTGCATCACCAAAACCCACAAATGCCTACCCATCACATAAACCTTACCAAACCTTTTAACCCCAATCATCAATCAAACAACTAAAACAACCACCAAAGGCCATTTACAAGATACACTTCAGAACAATTACCTCTACTACCCATGCCTTTAAAAGACTTGTATGCTAAACTGTTGAGCATTGGACAAATAGCTCCGGTTCTTCTACCGCCAATCCAACCACCCTTTCCCATATGGTACAAGCTCGAACTAACTTGCGAATACCATGCCGGCAATCCGGGGCATGGAATTGAAACCTGCTACGCCTTTAAAAGGAGATTGTTAGAGCTTATCAAAAGGGGGTGGGTATCCTTCGAAGACATGCCCAGCATCAATTCAAATCCATTACCTAATCATGCCGCAAGTAATAATGGAGTGAGCATGATAGAAGTTGGGAATCAAAGCAAGGCGTTAAAGGTATCCATGAAGGGGTTATATAACATGTTGTTAAAGTCAGGATTTCTTGAGATAAATGTTGAAGGCCATTTGGAGGGATGTGACTATTGTGAGTTCCATGGGACAGAGGGACATCATATTGAAGACTGTATCGAGTTTCGCGAGAAGATTGCGAAAATGATGACGTTGGGAGAATTAAGGATCGAACCCATGGAAGACAGTCGTGAGGTGAGTATGATGGAGGGTCAAGATAAGATATCCAGAGTATGTAGGGTCCAGCCAACGGCTAATGGACCACCAAAATTAATCTTGGCTAAACCTTGCTACACCAAAGGAAACCATAATGCCATGCCTTATAATTATGGTTTTGCTGCCAACATTCAAGCCTCTCTTCCTTTTTTCCAAACTAAAATCAGTGGGTTAACTCGGAGTGGCCGATGCTTTACTCCCGAAGAGTTGAGGAAGGCAAAAGGCAAAGAAGTGGTAGATCTTGACAAAGCAACAGAAGTTAATAAGCCAGTAACTGAAGAGGAGTCAAATGAATTTTTAAAGTTGATAAAACATAGTGAATACTGCATAGTGGATCAACTAAAAAAGACTCCGGCTAGGATCTCCCTTATGTCTTTGATACTCAACTCTTAGCCACATCGGAACGCTTTGCAAAAAGTTTTGAATGAGGCGTATGTACCCCAAGACATTGAACAGAAAACCATGGAGCATTTGGTGGGGAGAATCCACGCAACTAATTACCTCTACTTGACGTCTGATGAGCTTGATGCTGAAGGTACCGGACACAACAAGCCTTTATACATTACTGTTAGGTGTAAAGACTGCCTAATAGGGAAGGTGCTTGTCGATAATGGCTCGGCTCTTAATGTGCTGCCAAAGCATATTTTGAAAGAAATGCCGATCGATGCATCTCATATAAAGCCAAGTACCATGGTGGTCAGAGCATATGATGGCTCACCTCGACCAGTAATGGGGATTTTAGAAGTGGAGCTATATGTAGGGCCGCAAATGTTCTTAATAACATTTCAAGTTATGGATATCCACCCTTCCTATAGTATGTTGTTAGGGAGACCTTGGATCCATGCGGCTGGGGCGGTAACTTCATCATTACACCAATGCTTGAAGTATATCATGAACGGGATGTTGGTGACTGTCAAAGCTGAGGAAACAATCTCCATGATAAAGAATGTAGCCATACCTTTCATTGAAGCAGAAGATTGTAAGGATGATAATATCCATGCTTTTGAGATTGTAAACACTGACTGGATACCTGAAAATACAGTACTAAAAAAGCCAAAGATCTTAGAAGCAGCAAGGATGGCAACTCATTGTTTCTTGGAAGATGGGATCCCTTTTCTGTATAATCTTATAACTAAGGTACCAAAATGGGCTAACCTGACAAAGATGAAATGTGCTGATCAAAGATTTGGGCTGGGGTACAAACCTACAAAAGAGGATCATCGATGGGCTGTTAGTCGGAGAAGGGAAAGAAGAATGGCTAGGATTGAAGGGAGAGAGCCTGAAGAGGAGAAGCTTGAAATCCCTCCCCTTAGAGTGACATTCTCAAAAGCTACATATGTAATGCGACCCGATAAAGGAGCAGAAAGCTTTGGTCAACAACTATCAAATATGAGCATAAACACCTTGGAAGAGGATGAAGTGGAAGGAGGTAACATGAATACGGTAGCGGGAAGGGAGGATGAAGCACTGCCACAACTGACTATCCACACCCTGGAAGAAGTCTCTGCTAAAACCTTAATCCGAAAGCTAGCCGATGGCGAGAAGTTTCAAAATTGGGTGACTCAAGAAGCCCCAGTAGTGTTTAAAATGTAAACCAACTTTGTCTGCTTTAACATGCTTTTGTCATTGCTTTTGTTTGCTTTATTTTCCCTAGTTGACAATCAAGGCTCATGATGTCAATTAGATTTTTTCATTGTCTTTGAGCCCATCTTTTGTTTGATTTGAAGTAATGAGATCATGCGTTTTCCAAATTTGTCCCTTTATCTGTGCATTTACACCAACACTTTCCGCTTTCAGGAACCCTGAAAGCGGATCTTCCACAACATCACATACACTTAGCATCAAGAATGAATGGCCAAACTTTAACGAACATGTTATCACCATGGAAGGAGAAGAATGGGATGAAAGCAATGTTAAGGAATTTACAAAGTTAGTAGAGCAACATGAACAAACCTGGGAACCAGCTGCGGAAGAACTAGAAACCATAAACGTGGGTAATGATCAGATTAAAAAAGAATTGAAAATAGGGACCTTAATCACTCCTGAGGAAAGAATAAAAATAAAGGCCCTCTTACAAGAATATGTAGATGTTTTCGCTTGGTCCTACGAGGATATGCCTGGTTTGGATAGAAATATCGTCGTGCATAAGATACCGCTGGAGGAAGGTTGCAAGCCAGTCAAGCAGAAGTTGAGGAGAGCTCACCCGGATGTTTGGATCAAAGTTAAGACAGAACTCGAGAAACAATGGAATGCAGGCTTTCTTGAAGTAGTCAAGTATCCACAATGGGTATCCAACATTGTTGTCGTACCAAAGAAGGAGGGAAAGATTAGAGTATGTGTGGATTTCCGAAATTTGAATAAAGCTAGCCCCAAGGATGATTTTTCCGTTGCCACATATAGATGTTTTGGTGGACAATGCTGCACGTAGTTCCACATATTCCTTTATGGATGGTTTCTCGGGATACAACCAGATAAAGATGGCTCTAGAAGATAAGGCAAAAACGACTTTTGTTACACCATGGGGAACCTTTTGCTACAAGGTTATGCCGTTTGGTTTGAAAGAATGCAGGAGCCACTTATCAGAGAGCCATGGTGACTTTATTCCATGATATGATGCATAAGGAAATTGAGGTGTATGTAGATGATATGATTGCCAAATCCAAGAGGGAAGACGACCATGTAAAGGTTTTGAGGAAGTTATTCGAGCGTTTGAGAAAATATGAACTGAAGCTCAACCCTACCAAATGTTCGTTTGGAGTTAAGTCAGGAAAGTTTGCTCGGATTCGTAGTAAGTGATAAAGGTATAGAGGTGGATCCTGATAAGGTGAAAGCCATCCAATCTATGCCATCCCCAAAAGACGGAGAAGGAGGTGAGAGGATTCTTGGGAAGATTGAACTATATTGCCAGATTTATAGCTCAGCTAACCACAATGTGTGAACCTGTCTTTCGGCTATTGAGGAAAAAGAATCCTGGGATTTGGAATGAGGAGTGCAAGGAGGCATTCAATAAAATCAAGCAATACTTACAAAATCCGCCTTTGCTTGTTCCTCTTGTATCAGGAAGGCCTTTAATACTGTATTTGACAGTAACTGAAACAGCTATGGGGTGTGTATTGGGTCAGCATGATGAAACTGGAAGGAAAGAGAGGGCCATTTATTACCTTAGTAAGAAGTTCACCGAATGTGAGTCTAGATACACGGTGATAGAGAAACTCTGTTGTGCATTGGTATGGGCGACAAAAAGTTACGACATTAACATGTTGTACCACACCACTTTGTTGATTTCAAAGGTGGATCCACTAAGGTACATCTGTGATAAGCCCTATCTCTCAAGTCGAATTGCCAGGTGGCAAGTTCTGTTGTCAGAATATGACATAGTTTATACAACAAGGAAAGCCGTGAAAGGAAGCGCCATTGCAGACCACTTGGCTGATAATGCGGTGGAAGAGATTAATAGCCATTAGATTTTGATTTCCCTGATGAAAAATGTATTATCAGTAGTGGGAGAAGAGAAGACAGATTGGTGGACCATGTTTTTTGACGGAGCAGTAAATGTTTATGGTAATGGGGCCGGTGCGGTGATCATCTCTCCTGACCAGAAACAATATCCAGTTTCAGTTAAATTGTGTTTTGAATGTACCAAAATACTGCAGAATATGAGGCTTGTATCTTGGGTTTAGAAGCTGCATTAGAGTTAAAAGATCAGAAAGATAGATGTATATGGGGACTCAATGTTGATTATCTGTCAGGTGAAAGGAGAGTGGCAAACAAAGGAAGAAAAGTTGAGGCCATACCAGGAATATTTATCCACACTGTCAGAAGAATTCGAAGAGATAAGGTTCACCCATCTAAGAAGAGAAGGGAACCATTTTGCGGATGCTTTGGCCACGTTAGCTGCTATGGCAACAATGGATCTCGGGCATAAGGTACATCCCGTACACATAGACATCAGAAATAAC